>NC_018258.1:1397878-1450866 GCF_000227135.1 Leishmania donovani | reverse complement strand
TGCTTCGCCACTGTTGTTGCTGTACTGGACACGCTGTGCGGCGGCATCCTGCTGTACCTCGCCTTCACGCTGCTGCTTGGTGACTTTGTGGCCGATGTGAAGCACTACTGCTGCGATGAGCAGGGGCACCGCACGGTGAAGAAGATCATGCTGTTTGTGTCTCTGTGGGTGGGTATGGGGCTGATGGCGCTTGTGGGCAACTGGCTGTAGGCGCCGCTGCCCGTCGGATCAGAGTATCGCGGTGTGCCTGCTGTTTTCTTCAGCCTCTGCGTCGCGTGCTCATTGGTGAGTGCGTGACACTCGACAACGACAGCAGCCCTTTGCTTCTGCCCTCTGTGTTGGTTGGCGCGTGTTTCTCAGGGCTTGATGAGGTATGGGTACGCGTATCATAGAGGACGTCGACTTCGTGCGTGGGAGTCTGCCCCTCGCCCTTTTTTCCCCCAACAACGTGAAGACAGATTGAATGTGTTGTGTGTAGGTGTTGGCCGTGGCGGTGAGTAGCACTACCGAAGCGCTTCATCTCGCTAGCTGGAAAAGCGGGGCTTGGCAGGAGAGATGGGAATCCGGACTTTGCTTTTTTTCGTGCCTGCCAACAGCCCTCGATGCTCTTGTGTGCATCTGAATGGGTGTAAGTGGCTTGTGTGCGGGCCTTTGCGTGCACCTGGTACTGCCGCACGAGAAAAGGCACGCCTGTGCTCCTGCTGCGTTTCCATTGTCTCGCTGCATGTAATTTCCTCCTCTGCGCGCTGCATTGAGGCGTGCGCGCCTTCAACTTGTCCTCGCCGCGTTCTTTGCTTTTCTTTGTGTGCTATGTGGGCACTGAAAAGTATCGTCGTGCGTGCCATGGGGAGGAGGAGGACTCCTTGTCATGTATTGAGCGTCGCTCCTCTGCGCTCCGTAGTTTGTGTCCTGATGTGTACTTGTGTGGGCTCTCTGTTATGCGCCTGCAGGCATAACGCTGGATCATTTCCGTAATTGCCTCTGCATGGGTGGTGTGTCTGTGTCTGTGGATCTTGTGCACCGTGGCCTCGACAGATTCAGACGCCCTCTAACGTTTTTTCTTGTGTTTGCCCGCCTTTCCGCCCGCCTCTTCCTGGTCCCCCACCTCTTATTAGCAGCGTTTCTGTACGCAGCGATGTCTGTCGTTCATTCTGTCTGGAGGTTTCGTTTTTTTTTTAGTGTTTCTTGTCACCTTGTTTGGGCCATCGCCATTCCCTTGATTTTTTTTTTGTTTGCCCCGATTCTCATCTCTGCAGAGGGACCCTGGTCTTTCCATTCTGCGGGTATCTGTTTCACTCTCGCACTGTGTGTGTGTGTGTGCGTGTGCACGCACACCTTCAGAGCGTCTCAAACGTGGCGATGCCGATGGAGCGGTGCCTGGGCGTTCTCGCGTTCCTTTCTTGGTCCTCTTTTCTCGCTCGAAACCCCCACTACTGGTGGAGGGCTTGTCTTTGGATTGTGTGGCACAAATGCAGAGCAAAAAAAGGTACTGTACGCTGCATTGCGGGTGTGTCTCATGTGCTGTTGGCGTTTGGCTCCCCACACCGTCCCGTATGTGAGACGGCCACTCGCGTGCGCGGCACCGTCAGCTGTGCTCTTCACTACCCACCCACCACAGACGTTTATCTGATGCACTGTGGCACAACAAGCTCACGCGTATACAGCACGGCCCCCCCCTCCATCCCGTTTTCCCATCTGCAGTATTGCCACACATAGATTGCTTTGCTCTCCTTCCCGCGTCTCCTCGTGTCGTGGTGGTGGCGCCGCACTCCGGAGAACAGCTTGCGTCTGCCCAAGGGTGACTGCGCTGGCCGCCACTTCTCTATTTTTCTTGCCAGCCTTGTTTTCCGTGGTCGTGTTTTCGCCTTATAGCTGCACACTTTTTTCGGGACTGACCAGAGAAGCTGTCACAGCTGTGCGAAGCCGAATGCGTCTAGAGAGGCGCGCGTGATAGACGCCTCTGTCGGCTACTGTGCCAGGGACCAGCAACGATGTGCGGCGAGCATTCTCTACAGCCCCGTAAAGGTGTATGTCGCGTGGGAAGCTGAATGAGCACACACAGCGACAGTGCAACAAGTGCCCCACCTCGCTTGTGGACGAGGCGCTTAATGTGACGCCGCGCTTGTTCATCGGTGCTGCGCTCGGCCTTGAGCCCAGTGGGCGGTTCCCTCTGATGATGCTGCGGCGCCGCGAAGGCGCACTTTGGCGCAGAATTGACGGTGGCCGCCATCCGTCCTTCGCGGTGTCGCACGCTCCTCTCGGTCTGCGGGCGGCGTGTGCATCAACACGTCATGGGCGCATGTCACGCGGCCGCCCGAAGCGAGTGCTCTGCAGACACCTAACGGAGGCAGTCGCCCCTGTCTCACGGCGCACTGGACTGGGAGCCGGCGATCATCGCCGGCTGCAAGTACCCGTCGTTCCAGAACCAGATCCACCGTCTATACGCGTCTCCCTGTGCTCGCTCCGCATCAACGCAGCCTGTTTTGGGGCGTTGCGTCCGTCAAGCACAGGCGATTTTTTTCTGCGGGCTGTGTTTCGGGGTGTCTTGAGCATTTCGTGGCGATGAGGCAGCATCGCAAGCACGCGGATCTCCGGCTCCCTGCGGATGAGCTTGTGGTGCTGCTGGAGAGCAAGAGCGGCGTTGCCTACGAGCCCCCCCCCCCCACTCACCCTCATGCGGCGCTTCTCAGCAGCGCCGAGGCGATTCGCGAGGCGTACGCTGATTCGCGAGACGCAAACTTCAGTTGCCGGGTACGCATGTGCCAAAGGCGGCAGTGGGGCTAAAAGGCGTGCCGGTTCTCATCCGTTCGCAGACGAAGGGACTAGCGCGCGACCGCCTCGGAGGGAGCCGCAGCGCAGGAGGCAACAGTGTTGAAGCAAGAGTAGGCGGTGGGGAACTACGGCTTTGAAGTCAACGTAGCGGTTCGTTCATGGGGCTACTAGTCTCTAATCGGAATGCTTGAGGAGCTGCACAGGCGGTGCATCGCAGACTGAGTGGTAGATTGTGTTTGCGTTTAGCTGGCTGCGCGCTCAGGGGGAGAGAGACCTTCCATGGATGCTGTAGAGAGGCACACAAAGGTGCCGCTCCTCTCTCCCGCCCCACATGCATGCGGCGTGTGACACGACGTTCAGTGCCACAGCTGTCGGGTGTGTTGAAGCGATGGCGGTGCTCGCGTGGGCGGACAAAGAGAGGGGTGAGAGGTGCATCAGGCAACGGAGAAGAGATTGATCCGTAGGGGAAACCCCTCACAATAAACCTTTTCCATTGCTGCAGGCGCTTGCGAGAAATCATGCATCTAGAGCGTGCGTCGACTGCCGGCTGCCTAGCAACCAGCAACGGTCCGATGAGGTGCTGCCATCCGTTCTCTGTCTCTTCCCTCGCGTTCACTCTCCCCCCTGTACTCTTCTTCGGCGGTGTCCTTTTCCCGGCTCGTCTCACGCGTGCTCAACGCATAGCAACGTCTGTGCCGTCCATGCGCCTTGTCGACCTCTCCCTTCCACTGTATGATGGGATGCCGGCGTACGACGGTGACCCACCGGTGCGCGTCACGAAGGTGTGCACACGCGAGAAAGACGGGTGGGAGGTGCGGCATCTGCAGATGGGTTCCCACACCGGCACGCATGTTGACGCGCCGGCTCACATGCACGAGGATGGCAGCAACCTAGACGAAGTCCCGCTGACGCGGTTTTGTGGACCGGCAGTGGTAGTGAAGGTTGCAGACTCATCGTTCCCACCAAACAAGGGGCTACTCTTCTACGAAGCCGTGCCGGCCGAGTGTGTGCCGCGCATTGTGGCCGCCAACGCGCCTTTTGTTGGTGGCCCGTTGGAGGAAGAGACGGAGCGGCTGCTGCTGAGTCGCGGCATCATCACCTACACGGACCTGGTGAACGTCGACCAACTCATTGGCGAGTCCTTCACATTTTACGGGCTTCCGTTGCGTATTCGGGGCGGCGACGGCTCGCCGGTGCGCGCGGTAGCTGTCATGGACGACGATTAGGAAAGCAGCAGACGCAGGAGGAGGAGCGGCTCGGCGGACGCTATCGGTATCAGCAGGACAGGTGTGCACTCGTGTGCACCTGCGCGCGTCTCGTAGTGCGCGCAGCGGGGGCTCATAGGCGTTTTTCCTTTGTTGTGCGTTTTAGTGCTACCCTCTCCACCCCTCCCACGGAGGTTGCTATCGCAGTGCGTACGCAAAACCGTGGCATGCGCGCCCCAGCTTCTTTCTCGTCGACACCTAACCCGTGCCTTTCGTCCGTGTGCGCGAGTTCAGCGCGCTTCGCGCCCGTCGTGTGTGTGTGTGTGTGTCTTTGTCTGTGCTCTGACCAGTCAGGCCATCAGCTGACAGACGTTGCCGAGCGCACCTTCTCTTCTACGACTACACGGACGCGCATCTGTTGGCGTTATCTAATGCATTCTTGGACCACCGCCACCCTCCCTCTCCCGATCTCTGCCTTCCACGCTGCGTCTCTGCTTCCACACTCAGGTATCCCGACAACTGAAGAGTCTCAGTAGCCACATCCAAGTAGAGTCGTAGGCGTTCGGAAGCACGCTGACGCCGTCGAGGTCCCAAGACACATCGCGGCACATAACTCACTCAACCTCACTTTTCTCTCTCTAAACAGTAATTGAGAAGCGGGCAAAGATGTGGCGCTCGATACGAAGGACGTCGTGCCCAGTGCCATGGATGACGGTGGCGCGGTGGCAGTCGACCAGTGGCAAGGATGCAGCTGCAGCTGCTGCGCCTGCTGCGAATTGCACTAGGGAGGCGACGAGGGCGGATACTAGCGCCTCCGTCGAGACGCCGGATGCGGTAAACGGCGGCAGCGCGGCACAGAGCTCTGCAAAGTCGGACGCGTACCGCTTCCCTGCGGGCGAGGTCATGGACGCGGTGAAGAAGCGCGACTTCAATGCGATGCAGACGCACGCCACGAAGCTTGTTCAGAGTCAGTGGAAGGAGGAGTACAACGTGCCCGCCGCGTGCGTTGTCATCTTTATCGTGATGTGGTACTGGATTGCCTGGACGCGCCGCTCCATTCGCCGCAAGTGCGAGGCGACGAAGGCATCTGTGAAGCAGCAGACGGATGAAATGGTGGAGATTGTGCGCAACATGACGGAGAAGTGGAAGGTCGACATGTCCAAGGCGAACAAGCAGATGCAAGGCATCATCGACAAGAACAGTGAGCTGACGCGCGATATCGATCGCATGACCACCGCCCTGCGGTCTTGCTCTATCCGCCCGACGGCTGCCTCCGCTGCGGCGATCGCACCAACAGTGTCGGTGGTGAAGCGCGTTGATCCGGTCGACGAGGAGGCGCCTGCTGAGGCGACTGAAACTGCTGCCGGCGAGAGCAGCGAGGCATTAGCCATGGTTGAAGAGGATAAGGACTAGCGAGCGTGCTTACAATGCGCTCGTTCGCGGGCGGGGGCGGCCGACTGTTGTGCGCGTGTGCACGCGCTGCGCTTGTCGCCGCTGCGGGCTTTCTGTTTTGCCACCTCCCACTTGCTTTTCCCGCATGCTGAGGATGGCGCGGTGTCTCGCATCCCGGGGCTGATGCTTTCGGATTTGGGTGGTGGTGGTGTTGGCGAAGGGGCGAGAAGGGACGGCGTGCAAAACGGCATCGGCCAGCACCGGGGAATGTGGACGCGCGTGCTCGCATGAATCGTGTACAGCAGCTCTGAGGTGCCGAAGCTCTTCCTTGCGGCGTTCTGTGGTATTTTCGTTGCGTGTGGATTGACGGAAGTGGTAGCCGCTGCTCACGCTTGGCCATGTCTCGAAAAGCAAAGCAGATAAGCGCCTGGAGGGGAGGGTTAAGAGGAAGGGGAGTGGGACACGGATCTGCGTGCTGTACGGATCGGGAAAGAGCGTGCCGCATCAGAATCAAAACTGATGAGCATTTGGACTTGATGACCGCCTCATCTGCCTTTCCTGATCTGCCTGCGCGGGCAGTGGCCTGGCTGATATCCATGCCTTCCGCCGTCCACACCCCCTTCTCTAAAGCGTGACGCAGGTGACATCTATCCTCTGATTTCTGCGTGCTGGCGTGCCGCTCCACTGTTCTCTTCTTGCGCCCGTCCACTTGCTGGAAGGATCGGTGGGCTTCTGGGGCCTTTCTCGCTCTCTCTTTCCCTGGGCCTCCCGCTTCAGCTGCATTTATCTCCTCTGCGACATTCTCTCTCCTTCTCTGTTCTTTCTCACGGGCAGATGAAGCGGATCCGTGCACCTGCGCTCAGACGTACACGCACACGCAAAAGCATAGGACCGATGGAGCACGTTTCCTAACTCCTCATCCTCTCGGCACGCCGCGACAAGCTCGAGTTCATGGACTACCGCGAGGACATCCCCGACAACACGTACAAGGCCTTCTTTCGAAGGTACAGCTATCCGGGACAGCCAGCTCGGCCCGGCCTCGCGCGGGGACTGTCTGCCTTCTCACACAGAGAATGATGTGCAATACGCGTTTGCCAAGCGCCGCCACCTCTTCGTCGTCTGCGCCACGCCCGCCAATACGTTGATGAGTGTGCTGGCAGAGTTTCTGATCCGCATGGCGCAGCTGCTGACGGACTACCTCGGCATCGTTTCGGAGGAAATCGTGCGCAACAACTTCACCCTCGTCCACGAGCTCTTGGATAGGGTGGGGGACTTTGGTGTTGTGGAGACGGAGGCGAACCGGCTACAACCGTTTACGGTCAACGACGTCGTTCCCGTCCCGGCGCCTGAAACTCTGCTGGATCGCATCTGCAGGGCCGAATCGGGCGAGAGGACGAAGTAGATCGATGGGACTGCAGTGTCGGTGCTGAAGGTAGACCTATTGGAGAGGAACGAGGCCTACGTAAAGTTTCTGGAGCGAGTCGCCGTGGTTTTCAATGCGTGCGGGACCGTTGTGGCAACGGTGAAGGGGGCCCTCGCCCTGAAGAGCTTCCTCGCTGGAACGCCCAGCGTGACGGTGGGGCTATCGAGCGAAGTTGTGCTGCGTGACGAGCTCACTGACGGCCAGCCCTTGCACCCACCCGGTGCCAATGTGCTGGAGGGTTTCCCTTCCACATTTGCACGGATTCTTCTCTGTTTGCACGAATGCCACAGGAGTCGCTGCGCCTTTCTGTCGGTGAGGTCACGGTGCTGCGCCACCGCTGCCTGAGCCCTGCCGCAGCCTCGCTGTTCCGCCTCGCTCAGTCGCTGGATGTGCCGTCGGTGTGACGAGCAGTGCTGATAATTCGCTTACATGGAGGCCTGCCGGCCGAGGCGAGGGCGGCGGTCTTGTGAATATCTGTGCCGCTGCTGTTGACCGCGTTGAGAGCGCAGTGGCAGCCGCACGGAATGAAGGAGAAAGGCGCTTGTAGGAGTGGGAGGGCGGCGAAAGGGAGCTGTGCTGGCTGGTGCCCAAGCTCTCCCTCAACACCGGGCATCAAGCATACCTACGTTTCACGACCGCTGGGGAAATCGCGGCGGCGATGCAGCGAGAGTTCCGGCCGCTGTGGGTATAAGTGTGAGGTACCACAGCTCCGCGCCACGGTGTATGCGCGCGGGCGCTTTAGATCGACGAGCGTGGTGCTGCAGCAGGTCCAAGCACATGGATCCGGTGTATCAAGCAGGTGAGCGCCTACACCTTCTGCGCTCAGTGAGCGCTACTTCTCTTCTGCCGTTGCTGCAAGGGCGACTGACACACACACACATGGCGTTGAGCCTTTTCTGTCGCTCTCTCCTTGTTTTGTACTCCATGGCACCCCACCCCACCCTTCGCAGCATTCAACGGGAGGACCGCAGAGGGGGGAGACCCACTATGCCGTGCGGGCTACCGCAGTTCTCCGCCACGGCACTCTTGACACCATGATAGAGGGGATGTTTGGCCTCTGCCTCTTGCTTGCCTGCTCACATTGTGCAGCACGAGCAGCTCTCCCGTGCTGCACTTTTCGCGCGGCCACGTTCTCCATATCACTGCCCTTGCGACCCTCCCTCCTCTCTATCTGATATCGGTTATTTTGCTTTTCAGTGCGCGTGCTGCCCTTGTGCTGCTGCAGAACGCGTCTGCCTGGGCCTTGCTCACGGCTTTTGCTCGAGCACAGTAGACCCCACCCTCACTGTTGAAAGGGAGAAGAAGGCTCACGCGGACGCCGAGACTCCTGTCAGTCTGTGGGCGGATGCAGCAGCCTCCTTGTTAGGCTAGATCAGCCGCTGCCTCATCTCTCCAACTTCTCTCCTTCGACTTGTGAGAACAGCAACGGCATCATCGTCGGACACCCTCCACACTAGAACATCCTCCATCATTGCGAGTGCACATACAAGGCTGGGCGCGCAACGGCGGCTTTACGAGTCTCGTGACGGCTCTTCCTCACGCACCGGCCTCATTCTTTCATCTTTTTTGTGTGCTTATCTTCCCTTTTCTCGCTTTTCCCTTCTTCGTCGCTCGCTCGCTCTCTGCGTCCATCTTTGGCGACGAGATGGAGCACAACGGCGTGAAGCCTCCGATGCCACAGCTGCGGCTTCCGGCCGACTACGCGTACAACCCCCTCTACTTCGTGCCCAATTCGAACGCTGTGTCCGAGGGCGGCATTGGCGAGGACGATGCTGTGGAGCCGCTACACCGTCTATCGCACGCCGTGCTGCAGGCCACCACCTACCTGCACCGTCCACTGCATTTCTCACCGTCGCCATCGAACGCCACGCCGGTGCGCAGTCACGACAACCGGTCTCGCAGCAGGGAGAGCAGCCTCACCCGCAGATCGGGCGAATTGTCCCCTGCGGCAGCATCCGCGCGACGACAGAGACGCTCGACGTCGATGGCAGCCTCACACGCGGCGCGGCGGAGACGCGGTCACGCGCTGACGCAGGAGGTC
Organism: Leishmania donovani; assembly: GCF_000227135.1. Classification (NCBI taxonomy): domain Eukaryota; phylum Euglenozoa; class Kinetoplastea; order Trypanosomatida; family Trypanosomatidae; genus Leishmania; species Leishmania donovani. The sequence continues at coordinate 1,442,033 of NC_018258.1, read as the reverse complement.
GCCGCATGGCAGCGCCGCTCCGGTAAAGACTGCGCGGACCAGTCGTCAGTGGCGACACCGTCGCAGGAGGTTACTGCGGATACGATGCATGCCGATCTTAGCACCTCCATACTTCGGCCTACCCGTGCCACTCAACTGCGCGAAGACTACGTTCTCCACTACATCGAGGAGCGCGACGAGGCGGCGCAGAACATCTTTTTTCGCCCGAAAGGGTGGCCTCTGTCAGGGGCCGCGCTGAACAGCCCGTATAGACAGCACTGCACTTCTTCGGCTTCTCCGTTGCGCAACGGTTTCCTCACGCCAACGCGCCCGGAAAACAGCAGTGCGGCTTCTTTGCCAACGCCGCGATTCACGAAAGCCGCGCAACTCCGGCAACAGTCCGCGGTTCAGCTAATGGAGAAGCTGGAGAGGTGTGAATTGGAGAAGGCAGCGGAGGAGGCCTTGGCGCATGTAGTCGCCGAGTCAAGCTCCCGCCGGGCATTGATGCGACTGAGGACCGGCGCTCATTCGAACTCATCCTCCCGGTTCCTCGCCGTGCAGCGCAGCGGCGGTGCGCGAGGTGCGAGTACTGCGATGCCTTTCAGCGGCACGCAGCCATCGCATCATGTACCGCGCTGGCACCACACTTCCCGCACAGGATCATCTGGTGACACTATCAACGGTGCGGGCCATCGGATAAGGGCGACGAGCAGTGCTTCCACGCATTCTTCTCCAAGAGAGGAGTGGCTGTCTGCCGCCTCGACCTGCTTTGATGACAGAGAGAAAACCCTGAACAAGCAGCAGCACGCCGCCGAAGCGACACACGCGCCATCCAGAGGTCTGGTGCCGGATGCCCCGGCGCCGCTGCCGAGCTCGAAGTACCGCTCTTGCAAAATAAGCAAGGAGGCACTCAAGGCTCCCCGCGGAGAGCTGAGTTCTGCGAAGGCCACTGAGGCAATGGCGGTGCTACCTAAGCCTGCCGCATGTAACGGAGGCGAGCGCGTGCCGTCTCGCCACCATCGTCGTCGCCGCTGCTCATACGCGGCCCAGCGCGATTCTGAAAGCCTTTCACCTGTGGCTATCCGCGACGTGCGCGACACCGCCCACCCCTCTCCGTCGACAGCTGCGTTAGCTTCACCGCCAGCTGCTGTGCACCGGGAGCGTGAGCAGCGTGGCATCCGTACCCCACCGGCGGTTCGGGACACAGAAACAAAGATGACATCACGTGGGGATGCTCCACTGGCGCAGCGTGCGACCTCGTTAACGCCATCGCATTTGCGGGACGGTGACGACGCCTCGTCTTCCTCCGTGTCGTCCATCATGTTCACGGTGCTGTCTGCCCCTCAAGACGACACTGCAGGTGCACACCTGCCAGAGGCTCGGCACGACTGGCAGCAGGTCGCCACTCAGGGAAGTCGGATGCGCGAAAGTGGTGGCGCCGCAGATGACAGCTCACTGGAATTTCGAAGCACTGGCCGAAGCGACTGCGAGCATTCAGCGAGTCTCTTGGCATGTTTGACACCTGTGGCTGCTGTGCCGCCCTCTGCCATGCGAGGCGCGGAGTGCTCTTCTTTTACGTCGCCAGATTTCTCCCGCGTGCCTTCGCCAACGCAGGCGAGCGCATCCGTCACGAGTGACGAGGCGCGGGTGTCCGCTGCCACCGCCGTCGCGGCTCCTCATGAACGAGAGACGAAGACTTCTTGTGCCGAGAGGGAGGTCGAGAGGACACCGCACGCTGTCGGAGCGAACGCGTCTCTAGCACCGCGACGACCTCTCGAGCAAGCGCTGCAGGGCACTCGTGAAGAGCCCTCGGCACGCTCGAGTGCAAGATGCCTTGGACGGCGTGGAGTTTGCCCGCCGCCAGTGGATGCCTACCCGGCCCCGGCTCACACGCCTCACACACCTTCTACTGAACGTTCGGGTGACGTGAGTCGGAGATCGCTTTCCCAGGACCCCTACCATGCAGGTAGCTCTATCTCTAGCAGGTCTGGCGAGTTTGAGGCGCAACCGCCGAGTCAGAGCGAGTCGACCGGCCGGAGTGCGCAGGTTGCTGCAACTACGCTTCCGCAGACCGTGCGGAGCGAGGTAGCAGAGGGCGATTCGGAGAAGGAGCCGAGCGATGCGGCAGAGGTGCGGCACGAGGGCTCCGCCTTGTCGACGCAATCGTCGTTTGCGTCGATTGCCTCCTACCACACGGAGGTGCACGTGCACATTCCTGCGGTGGTGAGTGACGCCGCAGATGAATCTCTGGAAGCGGCCACATCACAGACCGAGCTGCTAGCTTTCTACCGCATCGCAAAGCCCTCGTCTGCAGCTGTCGAGTCGCGCCTTCACCGCCGCGCCGAGCATGACTGGAGCCTCAAATCGAACGTACGCGCCTCATCTCAGGGGGACGAAGCCAGCAGAGCTGGCGATGACAAGCAGGTGCTGCGTGGGCACGGCGGCGCCGTTCCCTCATCGCCTTCGTGGCTGTTGAACGCTTCGGAGGGCATCAGCTCTGCATTGTGCGGGCTCGTCCCCTCTGCAGCAAGTGGCGAAAGCGATGCCAGCCGGAGTGTGGCGACCGACGCATACACGGTGGTCGCCGGTGGCGGCCGCCGCGTGCTTGCTGCGTGGAGTCTTCCAGTGCCGCCCACAAACTGCACACACATGGTAGCCGCAAAGGAGGCGCGTCAGCGGGCAGCCGTCGAGGCTGGCCTCAGCAAGCTGTGTACCGCCTCGGAGCAGCCCAGTAGGCTTCTCTCCGGTCACATCTCAGACAGCCGAATAAGGCAACTCACAGCAGCTGGGGTGAACTCAGCGTCATCGTATCAGCCGCGAAGGGAGAGGCCAGTAGGGAAGGAGGCACTAGACTCGCCACGCAAGCCTAGCATGCAGGAAAGCAGCCGCTGCACTTCTGCACCGCCGTCGGCAGCAGAGGCACCAAGCTCTCTAGTGGTAGCATCTGCGGAGAACGGAACGAGAGACGATGCCCGACCTGAGGTGGTGGCCGACAAGGCGGAGGCACTCGCCCATGGAAAGACTACAGATGATGCGCCGAGTGCCGCTGTGTCTTTAGCCGACGTAGCCGTGCTCGGCACCGATCGGAAAGGGGATGTGGACGCTCCTTCTGTGCAGAGGGAGGGTGGGTATCCGCGTGACGCCACTCAGTCGCTCGCGACGGTGACGGTGGCGGCTGCCAGTGAAAAATCATCGTTGTCTTTGGTGGGTGCGGAACAACCGGCAGCGATAGAGAACGCGTTGGCGGAATCGTTGCCGGTGAAAGACGCACCTGCCTCACGCGCCGTGCTCTCTCGTTCGAGCTGCGTCGCCATCGGCAGAGAAAACAGGCCAACTGAGAAGGCGATGGGAAGCCTGGCTTTGGGCGTGGACAGTGTGCCTCCTCAAAGCCACGCGGAATCGATCCGTTCGGTGCAGGAGACCGGTGTCTTCACCTCAGATGGCACCGTAGGTTCACGAACTGCCGTTCTCGCCTCTCTGCCTCACCCACTTTCTGACACACATGCAGGGGCGGCTGTGGCGAAGGCAGAGGGCCGACAGAATGATGTGGTGCCGTGCGACGGGGCGGAGGCTGCACCGGCGCCGTGCATTGCTAAGATTCGATCAGCCACATCTTCCGTGCGGGAGAGTGCGCAGCCGAAGGAGGTGAGCGACATCCCACTCAGCGTGGCGGCGGTACAGCCTGAAGACGCGACTTTGCATCGATCTCGCTCCTCCTCGGCAGAGGTCGGCGGTGCAAATCGCGCCGAGCGCACGGCGGTCGTGGGCGTGAACACTCCTCCCTCGTTATCGACGTGGCCGCGCACAGTTGAGCTCGCCTTTGCCACGGCCTCCTTTCTGACCACCGAGCACGGCTCCTTTTCTCTGCACTTCACAGAGGCGGAGCAGTCGCCCCGGGAACGATCGGTGTATGCGCGGCAAGCCGCATCGCTCAGCAACGGTGGAGGCGAAGAGCTGGGAGAGGGTGTGCCGCACAGCCACGCGCCAACGCCGCTGCACTGTCGCCTCCCGCCGCAGAGGAGGCAGGCGACATCGCCGTACGAAGGAGTGCAGCTGCCAGATGCCTCCGCGGCCGAGGAGCGCAAGCGCGACGCGCCGCTTGCTCAGGCGTTTTCCCGGTCCGACACCTCGACGCGGTGTCTGTGTGCTGCCTCGGCCGAGTTCCAAGCGGACGTGCACGTACGGGCGCACACGAACGAGAGAGCGGAAGGGACTCCCGCGGTACCTTTCGGAGCCTCCGTTAACGGCGTCTCTTCGGTGAGGGAACAGAGCAGGCGGGCGGCCGCGCAGGACAGCGTCGCTCTCGACAGATCCGCCCCACCCAGTGCGGACGCAACTTTGGAGCTGGCAGCAGTGTGTGCTCCGTTTTCTCACGACTCCCCTGCGCGCCCGCTTTCTTCGTCGACATCGAGCAGCACCCACTTTCTGGCTCGCAGCCCCTCTTGTTCTTCACAGTCCAGCAGCTCCCCCACGACCCCGACGGCGACGGGTCGCTTTATGCCCAGCTCGCTGGGGCGGCTCGATACACCGAATCAGGGTGATGGCGGGAAGGTGGATTTCGAGCTGAGGGCCGACGATGACTGCAATGGGTTATTGACAGGCAACGCAGCTGACGCTAACCGAAGCACTTTCTCGCGCAGCACGTCATGCGATTTACTGGAGCATGCTGCACTGGTGCAGCTCACCGAGCCGACCTCTACCGACGCCGCGGTGATCACGACGCCGTTTCGGCCAAGCTCTCCTGTTCCCGGCAGTGAATTCAGCACGACTTGCTCGCAGATATCCGAGCGCATCACGTGGAGCGCCGGCACATGGGTCGATCGGGAGCGCGCTAGCGCTTCACCAGACCATGCGGAGGCGGGAGTGGCCGAGAGCGACTTGGGGGTGCTCCGCAAGGGGACGCGGTCTGCCCCGTCAGTGCCCCTTACGCGAGTGAGGTACTTGAACCAAGATATGTGAATCACCTGCCCGGCAGCGGCGCGCTAACCTCTGCATCGGTGTGCGTGTGAGTATCAAGATGACGGCGTACACTCCCTTGTTGTTCTCTCTCGCTGCGGCTCACTGCCCTCGAATATTGTGAATATGTCTTGAGCACCTTTGCCGGGGACGGTGACCAATACCTGTGGCTCACTGCAGCCCTCGCCTACGTCGTCGTTTATGTAACTGTGTCGAGAGATGCGAATCCTGCGTCTCCTCTCTCCGCAGGTGAATCAACGGTGTGTTCTGTCTTTGCTGACATGTCCCTTCCTCCTCGTTGAGCTGCTCGACCTTTCCCGCTGCCCTCCAAGGGTTCCTCATTCGATCGATGCCGCCACTGCTGCAACGCCTATTTGCTTTCTCTGCATCCCTTGCCTTGTCCGCCCCCAACCTCCGAAAGGTTCGGCTGCCCTGTCGAACGTCGATATAATCCGGTGAAGAGGCTTTAGCAGACGGTGTTGAACCTGCTAGTCTCATCTGCTACGCTCTCCACCGCACATGTTTACGTTTTGAGCATACCCACACGCTCGTGCGCGCCGCGCTTTTCCCCTTTCCCGTCAACGTCAGCGCTTGTGTGCGCTGTGTCCGCACACCTCTTCCGCCGTAGGGCGTGGATGTCTGCCGCCGCGGCGTTGGGCGCGTACTCGTGTGGATCCCGCGGTGCGCTGTGCCGCGTGCGCGCCGTGCCCGCCGACATCACCACCGCCATGTCGGATCGCTACGAGTCCATAGAGACGAGCTTACAGTTTTCAAGCTCCAGTAGCTTCAGTACCGTGTTGCCTCCCATAGGCGAGGAAGGATGCACTGATGTGCGGGTCTTAGTAGTAGCGGGGGCCTCCTCTGGCAAGAGGCAAAATGAGAAGGGCAACGACACACATGCGCGCAGCCTGCAGCGCGTCGTGCCGCCCTCTTTCCTGCACAACGAGGGGGCGGCGGCGTCCGTCGAGAGCCAGCCTCTCGCTCATCGTGCGCTGTCCGCGTCGTCTTCGGGGCGAGAAAGCGGCAATCGCGTGCACGACTCCGCGACGGCCACGGCAGACTCGGAGTACTACTTCCTCTCCACCATACGCGGTAGCACATCCCCGCCTGGCATGAGCACCTACTTTGGCGGTGCAGTAGCTCCTACAGCGCCGGTAGCGCGGGTGACAGAAACAGCGATGTCCCTCATGTCGGATATCGAGTCCTTCGAGGACATTGAGACCCCTCGCAGCAGTGTGGTCAGTGCGGTCGCAGCCGAACAGGTATCGCGCACCATCTCACCATCGCCGCCGACACCGTCGTTGCACTCGCGCAAGACGGGGGCTCGTGGAGACTTGCTCTATGCTGAGGTTGCTGTTGTGAACGCCGAGGAGGCGCGAGCTGCTCACGCGCTGCTCACCTCCTCCTCTGCCGCCATAATTGCGCGGTACCGCCTTGTGAAGCTGAAGGTGGTGCAGCGCATCTACCGCATCTACTACGACAAGTGGCGGTGGAGAATCTTTCAGAGCGCGTCCGCGGTGCCGCCGCTGCATGTCACCATGGGCATACAAACATCCGCGCCGTGTCAGCGCTCCGCCTCGGTGGAGACAGACTTTGCCGACATCGACTCCTTTCACGGCAGCCGCTCCATGAGCCTTTCCGGGGACAGCCCTGGCGTGCACGTAGCGGTGACCGCCCCGCCGCGGGACGCGCAGCCTCTTCGTTCATCCCCAGCGACCCCTACTCCCTCTCCGCGGCTCGGGGAGGGGGAGAGCGAGAGAGGGATTTCTGTCACATGGTCACCGGCGCCGGCGTTTCGACTGGAGACCTTTGCATCTGCATCGCCGCCATCACCACCGCAACCCTCCAAGTATCGCACGCCCACCTTTTCTATCCCTCCGGCTGCTCCGCCGACGGACGGCATTGGCGTGCGCACGAAGCCCGCGAAGCTCGTGGACTTTGGGCACCCCTCCGAGGGGCCGCAGCGCAAGACGCTACATATCGCCTCAACGCCGGCGGTGAATCTTCCAGTGGTGGTTCCTTCGCCGGAGCGCATCTTCCGATGCTGAGCGTACGGCCATCAACCTTTTGTTTCTTTCTCTGGCTGCGTGTGTCTATTTGGTTGGCACGGCAGCGTCATGGACGGTATGTGACACCTAGATCTCCGCTGCGAATATAGAGCAAGTTATTCAACCTCTTCTTCAGGAGTGCGTTGCCGTGCTCCTCTTCCCTTTTCTCTTCGTGTTGCTCGTTGCATCCTGACAGATGCACATCAACGCACATGGGCTCCGCGCGCACACTAGCGATGCGGTGGGTGGGAACGGTGCTCGCCGGCCGCTCTCCTCGAGGTCACCGCGACGCCTGTGCACATCGCACAGGTGATGTTGAGTGGCGTGTGGACGCTGGCTGCACCTTCGCACTGCTCATCGCTCTCCGGCTCTGACTGTCTCTGTCTGTCGGACGTCTTCAACTACCGCTCTCTCGCGTTCTCTCCGCCCTTTCCCGTGCTGCTCGCTGACATACTTCGCCCCCCCCCCCTCCTCGCGTGCACTCCACAGGCTAACAGGGAGATGCCAATGACGTTAAGCGGGAGAGGCTCGCCGTCTCCTGCGCCACTCAGGCGACAGTTTGCCAAGAAGCCGGCGTTTAACGTGACCTCGCCGGTGCTGGCGAGTCTCAGCACCTTTGCTGAGTATGCTGATCGGCGCCATGAACTCTTGGTAGACATTCACGACGGACTCGAGGATGATGTGCGTAAAATGGAGGAGCGGGCTAGACAGGCTGTCGCCCACGCATCGGCAGTGACTGAAGCCTGCAGGGCTCAGGAGACAGAGTGCCTAGAGTACATTGAAAGACTGGAGGACAATATCAGGGACTTGCATCGGGCCAAGCGGGAGTGTGCGGCAGAGCTGAAGGGCCTTCAGACGTCGACGGAAAGGAGCCGCCAGGACCTAGAGAAGGAGCTTCACGATCTGCGCCAGGCCGTCGAGGAGACGCGGCGGCAGAAGCTGCTCGCCCAAGAAGAGCAGCAGCACTACGAAATGCTCCGCGACGCCGCAAAACGCCACTACGAGCTGATCGAGGCGTACCTGGAGGAATTCACAGCGAAGGTCGAGTTTCACTTCCATGAGGCTGTCGCATCTCTCCAGGCAACGGCGCAAGAGCGGAAGCGGTGGGCAGACGAGCAGCGCGCACTCAATGAGAAGCGCGTTCGCGAGGCCGCTCTGGGAGCAGAGCAGAGCGACTTCAGCGCCTTTCTTTGCCGTGCCACCGAGGATGCCGAGAGGACGGGCGCCGCGAAGCCTGCAGAACAACGCGCAGCGGCAGTGGAGCCGCAACTCATGCGCGACTTGGAGCGTGATGTCGCGGCGCTTGCGGCGTCTGTGGCGGCTCGATTACAACTCATCGTGGAACAGGAGAGCGCAGCCGAAGCCGGACTTGAAAGACTGCCACTGCGCATCACTGATGAAAGCTGCGACTTGATTTACTCGTTGTGTCGAACTGCTGCTCAGTCGACGCTGGAGGGAGACCAGGAGAGCTGGAAGAGAGATCAACGGGACAGCTGCGAAGCTGCATCTGTCTCCCATGCAACACGGGCGCTCGGCACTTTGGAGGTAACGGTGAAGCATGCGCTGCTCGACCTGTGTGCAGCGGCCGCTTCGGCCTCGTCAACACCAAGCGCGAAATGTCGTGCGTGCCCTCACGAATCCCCGACAGGAGCAGCGGCGCCTCTCCACATCCGTGCCGCCAATGCATCTGCCAGCTCGAGTGCACCACCGTCAAGCGCCGGAAAGGCACTGCCCCCCACTCCAGTGCAGGCGCCATCGTTGCCGGGGTCGTCTCGTCGGCAGAGCGAAAGCGTGACATTCCCAGAACGCCGGCTCATCGACGATTTCTCGTGCACCACAGACGCGTTCGCGACCATCTTTACTCCTCGCAAGTGATGGCGGCGGCACCAAGCTCACGAGACACTTGCTGGGTGGGCTTTCGCACGTTTGTCTCCTCCTCTCTCCCTCTCACGTGCGTCACAAAGCCGGTGTCGTGTGCCGTTGCGCACTCGGGTGCGATGTGTCCCTGCCCACCACTGGGCAACACAGGTGATGCCGCGGAAGCTTGACGAACGGTATTCTATTCAAGGGGAACAGCGGTATGCGGCTCGCTACGGCCGATGCGCGCTACTTGCGTTCCCGCCTCTATACAGCGGCGTATCAAAAGGCTGCGTTGCTTTCCTGCGCTGCTCATACCACATCTGTCCTCCTTCGCCGGCAGGGCGCGCGTCTTCCAGTCTCTTTCCGCCCTCCCCTGCCTCTTAACCCTCGCTCTTGCGCCACCACAAAGTCAGTCACTGGCTTGCTCACACCGGCATCTTGGCACGCCGCGGTATCTCTATTTTGTCCAGGGAAGTTATGCTCCTCGTGCGCGTGCGACAAGACCCATACGCATTCGCCGCACGTGCACGCTGCCCACTGCTGTGCCGACTGCTGCCCCCCTTCCCTTTCACGGCCGAAGCATAGGAGACTCTCTTGCGAGGTTGAACTCGGTGTGTGCGAGAGGCGGGGAGGCATAGGGGGACACATCGAGGTGCAGCGAGCGCAGTACCACGGCCATGGATGTGGCTGCGGCCTCGGCGTTCATTCGAGCATCTGGTCTTTTGATTTCCCCTTTCGTCATAATCGTGCCCGTGCATCGATCGCAGACCCGCGGTGTGCGTTCCTTCTCTCATTCTCTTCTTTTAGTTCTGCTCTGTGACCCTCAATGTATGCGCGTCGCTCATCTTTTGCGTCCAAAGGACCCGTCACGCACCCCTCCATCCACCGCCCCACCATCGCTGCTATCCACGGTATCATTGCCATACGCGTCCCCGCTCACCACCTTCTTCGGTGGGCCTCCCTTCGTTGTCTTCGTATACCTCGCGGTTGCCATACATCGCCGCTGTCACTGGCGGAGCTCCACAGGCAGACACGCACACACACTAAAGCAGACACCGACGTTCCACTGCCACCGGCTCCGTCTCACGCGCGCTGAGTTTCTCCGCATCTTCTATCTCTCTGCCGAACTACTCGCACCGGCGGCGTGTGCGGGCACTTACGCTTCGCTTGGCAACTGAGGAGCCGCGTGGACTCGGCAGCCTCTGGTCTCTTCTCCTTCGCTGGCAAAGGAATGCTCGCCTATCGAGTGCACAGGATCCAGACAGGGGTGTACATCTACCCCTGGGCCAACGGCGAGGAGGCGACGCTGTCCGTTTCAGGGGATCATCAGGTGACCCTGCACTGCGCCGGAGACTTGATCTCTGACCCCTTCCCGTTTGATGAAGTCGTCTTTGCACCCTTTCACAATACACTGTACTCCTGCTGCGTTGCCGATGGCCTGAGACTGCAGTTCGGCTCTGCGGTGCAGCGGCGTGCACCGAGCTTCCGCGATGTGCCGCGCCGCACCACCATAGTCCATGGAGATCCTGTGTCGCACGTGGGCGAGACGTTTTATAACGTGTTGCTCCTCGCTGCCGAGGAGGTGGAGCGCATCGCTGGCGCCCGTCACTCTCAGAGCGCGTATGAGTGCGTCTTCAACGTGGTTCGCGTGTACCCGTGGGGAGAGGAGGACCTGCTGGAGGCGGCGGGGCGGGCACATCGTCGCGGCTCAGCGTCGTCCTCGGGGACGGCTGCCGAGCAGGGGATATCGCTGTGGAACAAGCGCACATCTGTGCCGCTTCGCACATCGGCGCAGCGCCAGCTCTTCAAGAGCACGCTGAAGCAGCTCTGCTGCGGCCCCCGCAGCGAGGGGCGAGACGACACGGCTGCGTGTGTGCAGCAGGTACGGCTGGCTGTGTACGCGCCGGCGAGGGATTCGACGGCGGGCGATCGTGTTTTGTGCGCTGAGCACCTCTTTTCGCTGGTGCCGTCCGTTTGCGACGTTGGCGCCAGCTTTGGTACGACAATGGAGGCACTCTGCGAGATGCTGGTGTGCCGGCGCCAGGGCAACGTGCTAGACAACCCCCTGCTGCCTGTACTGCTGCCTGGTGTGTCTGTCGACTGCCTGACGATCCTCACGTGCATCTCCGCACGGGGCGAGCACGCGAGCCGCCCGTGCATCGACGCGTGCTGCTTCGGGTGCAGCAGCGAGCGACGGCGGCACCCCACCGCGGCTTCGTCGTTGGCCGTGCCTCCTGCTGGTGCCTCGGGGAACGGGACTGCCAAGGGTACGCCCGCTCGGGGCTTGGCGCCACTGCTGCGTCAGCCAGTCTCCCGCTCCGCCTTCTTCCAGCGCATGACGGGTGACCTGCTGATGTCCGTGGCGCCTAGCATTAGAAACGCATCGTGGCAGACATCACAACCGCAGAAGCCGAGCGCGACTACGCCGCGCACACCGCCCTCCGGCCCCTCACGCGCGTCGAACAGTGACCCTTTCGCACAGTTGGACGAGTCTGTCGATCGCCTCCTTATGCTGCGGCGTCTGAGGGAGTCCCCCGCGGGTAAGCCAAGCCTCCTGGGAGACGGTACAACTTCCACGTCGCCGCCATCGGAGACGAGGCGTACTGCGTCAGCGCTGCCCGCGACATCGGGAGCATCAGCACTCAGCATGGCAGTAGAGCCGCTAGTCGCTACACCACCAGGGAGAGCACAAAACGAGAGCTGTGAAAGTAGTCGGGGTGCAGAGATCCGCAAGCTCGACTCTCTCAAGGAAGCAAGCGCCCTTATCGATGGCGCCAACATGGTCGCGAATGGACGGGCTGCTAGTGCGTGTCGACTAGATGAGTCGGCGTCTGCCAGGGCCCTTGAGATAGAGGCGAAGGTGCGAAAACGGTGCCCGGACTACTACGCCAAAGAGGCTACACTCTCTCTGCACCACGAGGAGCTGCAGACGCCATGCGCGGAGCTTGTGCAGAGGGAGCGGAAACGGCACGTACTGGTGGACGAAGGACAGTATCACACCGCTGAGCTGTGGCGCACGGCGCGGGTCTTCCAGAGCCTGGAACCTTCTGTGGAAAGCTTGCGCCAGCGGGAGCAGGAACTATCAGCGTATCTCAAAATGCTCGACTCGTACGTCGCCTATGTGAATGCGACGTGCCGGCTGTACACGGACCAGGTGGATGCGAAGATGCTGCTGATGGACGGCGTGAAGCGCTACTTAACGCGGCGTATCAGCATCGCTGCGTGGGTGGAGCGGGCGGGCATCCTGCGCCAGCGGTGTGAGCACTACGACCGCCGAGTCGATGCACTACAGCGTCAGGAGGCCGCTCTCAGTCATCAGATGCACTCGATGGAGCTGGAAGCTACTGCTCTGCGAACAGAGGTGCAGCGGTTGGAGGAACTGCGCGACACGACAGAGCGCGATATAGCCGAGGACAAGCGAGCTGCAGCTGCGCGCCAAGTGAAAGCCCTCGAGGAGTACGAGGAGAGCCTTGTGAGTGTGCGGCGAGTGCAAGGTGAACGCGATGCTGTCGCGCGCGAGGTGGCAGATCTAGCGGCGCGGCGCGCGGAGGTGCATGCGCTGGAGGCGGAGCTTGCAGGGCTTCAAGCTACGCTAGACGCAGCCCGTGAGGCTGGTGCTGCGGAGGCTACTGCGTCTTCCGGCGCGCATGGTGCTGAGAATGCTGCCAGTAAGCAGCTCTCTGGTGACGAAGGTGCACTGAGTGACAGCAGCCTGGCCGCCGCGAAAGGGGTTATTGAGGACGAGCTGCACAAGGTTATTGAAGAACTTGCCGTGGCAACGGAAGAGCTGGTGGAGGTAGAGGATGTCATAATTGAGGAGGTGGACAGAGCTGTGATGGTGCTGCGCCGCTGCGATGGTGAGATGACGCTGCGGTTTGATCGTCTCATGGATCGGTGTGCCAGTTTCATTGACGTGGAGAGCCGACTGGCTAGGCGCTCGGCCTCCATGTTCTCAGAAAGCTCGTCGCAGCGCCACACCAGAATGTGACACAGTGAGAGGAAGTGACGACGACTCAATTTCTTCTTCTGCCTTCTCCTGCGCCTGTGAGCCAGTCGCCGTGCAGCGTCGTCGAACCCCAGATCAGCTGTGCGTCTCCTCAGCTGTCTGTAAGTGCTCGTGCCGCGCGTGCCATGCCCCGTTCGCCGTCGACCCTCTCGTGCGTGGCCCTCGGCGTGGATCGCTTCCTGGCTGGTGTCTCTGTCAAACGCCTTTTCCATTTTTCTGTCTTGGCCGCTCCCCCGAGAGAGTGATGCTGCCCGCCGCTGCTGCCGATGGTGAGAGGCGCGCCTCTTTATAGTATTTGAGAGTATACAATGGTCATCTGCGGGGTTGGGGGGCTTCGTCTGGCCGCGTCTCTTCTCCGAGGGCCATCGGCGGCAGCGACGGGCAGCAGACGATGACATACACGCACAGCCCTTTGCACAGCTGCGGCGCACACGTCTACCCGCAAGAAGGCGTTCCCTCAACAAGATCTATATAAATGCATATGCGTATGTATGCGTGGCCTCTCTCTCTCTCCTCGTATTCGCCACGGCATTCGCCCGCGTGTGTTGTCGCTTCGGGCGGTTTGGTGCCTCGTCCCTCCGCTGGTGCTTACACGCGCTCTTACACCGTCACGCAAGCGCTTTTGCTGCCCCGGAAGGCGCGTGCTCGTTTGCGGGGGGCGATTTGCATGCACTTTTTTTAGCTCGTGTGCATGCGTGCCTTGGCCGTGTGACGCCGTTGGGTGCGTCGCCCCACCCCCACCCACCCAGGCTCCTAGGTATCCCTTTTCTCTTGATACCACCGGCACCTGTGGGTTCTGACACTTGCATCTTGGAGCTCTACTGCGCGCTTCCTAACGGTGTGCCGGTGTTACACACGGGTGCATCCGCAGTCGAATGCGCGGTCCGGCGCTAAAGAGAGCAAAGGCTAAGAAAAGGGATGACGTAGCGGCACGAGGAAAGGGACACACACGGAAGTGCGTTGTGCGGTGTTTTTTCTGGATGCCTCGCGCCTTCTCCGTTTTCTCCGCTGGGGTGGCGGCTTGCGTCATGCTGCAAGCGCAGCCCCCACACTTCAGGCGCGCAGATTGCGTGTGCTGCCGCTTCGAGCAGCAGCGACAGCCTTCTCGCTCCGCGGCGTCCCCGTCAGTTGGTTTCACGCCACGACTTTATGGTGGGGCGACTGCCGTGGCGCATCGTCTCCCTTTCGCCCTTATCTCTGCAAGACCCGCCTTTTGCCTATTTCCATCGTGCCTTTCCGTCCGTGCCCCGTCCCAACACACGCTGATGCGCGCAGCCCGCACTCGACACAGACCTTCTCAGCGGCACTCAGGGTACCCCATCAGCCTCGGGTGGGGCGGTCCAATAAAGGGCAGGCACGGACTCTCCACACACGCCACTAAGCACCACATGGAGGAGCTGGCCAAGTCACTGCAGCAGGCGCAGGCCGCGTTTCTGGGTGCGCAGGATGAGCTCGCGCTTCTCCGTGCATATGTGGAGGAGGAAGCAGAAGGGCGGGGTGCCGACAACGTTGCCAAGGCTGCGGCGGTTGGCCTCGAGACAGGCGTCGCCCTGGATAACCCGTACTACGTGGATCTGCATACCTCCGTGCATCGGAGGCAGGAGGCGGCCTCGCTGCTGCTCCAGCGCTGCGCACACATCTTTTACGAACAGTTCGGCGCTCTTGAGGAGAAGGCGGCGCGCCTGGAGAATGTCCGGGTAAAAGAGAAGGAGCTACAGTCGGCCAAAAAGAGCATGCAGCGGTACTTCGATGCGCACTCGAAGGAGCTGGCAGAGGAACGCGACCGCCACGATGGAGCGCTCCGACTCGAGTGGGAGCGCCGGCATCACCTCGAAGACGGCATTCTGCGTCTCAAGCTAGAACGGCGCCAGCAGCGCCTCGCGCACAGCGTGTTGCTCATGTGGATGAAGAAAGCAATGGTGCGCAACCTCGCTCGCGAGTACACGCGGCGGCGGGAAGCTGCTCGAGAGACGTACCAATCCGCCACCTGCGACGCACTCGTCCAGCGGCAGCGAGTGACGGCAGCGCGACGGGCGCTTTTCACGTGGCGGTCTCGAGTGCAGCAGCGCCGCTGCCAGCGTCTCAAGACCGCAGCGGCAGAGGCGGAGCAGCGAGCGCAGTTTTTCCGTGGCGAGCTCGCCGCCACCCAGCAGAATCTGCATGCGCGTCTCAACAGGGACGTCGGCGAGCGCGACCGCATCGCCACCGCGGTAGCAACTCAAGAGAAGGAATGCGCCCAGTACGAGGACGAAGTGCATCGCCTTCGCACAGCTCTGCGGGACATGACCGTGGAGTTTAGCGAGCGCACACGTACGTACGTCCGTCAGCAGGAGGCCGCTGAGCAGCTCTTCGCACGCAAGGAGGCGACGCTTCGCGACACCGTGTGCAGCCTGCAGGCAGCGCTGACCACCGAGCAGCAGGCGCATGCTGCGCTCGCGGAGTCATCTGAGCACTTTCTCGACCACGTGAACGCTTGCTGGAAGGCGCAGCTGCAGGAGGTGGCCGAGGCGGTGCGGCGCAAGGAGGAGTACGCACACCACACCATCCTAGGACTCATCGGCCGTCTGCAGCACCGCCATGGCAGCCTACGGCAGGAGGCGGCTAAGCTGGCACGCGACGTCGATACACTTGCCCCGCTGAGTGAGCGCTGCGTGCGGTTGGAGAATGCACTCGCCGAGTCCGAGCAGCTGCTCAAGCGAAGCAAGGCATCCAGCCAGTCATGGGAACGACGCTGTAAAGCTGCACATGTGGTGGAGGCACTCCTAACGGATCGCGTCGCCTCCGCGGAGAGTGCGGCGCTGCGGGCCCGGTCCTTCATCCGGTGGCTGGGTCATAGCCACACCACTTCTAGCGAGAAGTCGCAGCGTAGCATCTGCAGCCTCTCGGACAAAATGGAGACCCAACGTCGTCAACTGCTCGTCCAGCACCAAGAGCAGTCCTCGCGTCACCACGCAGAGGTGGCGCACCTTCGCGACGAGCTGGAGCAGCTGCGTCGCGCAAACGTGCGACTGCAGTCGCAGCTGGAGGCCGCCGCACGCACGCAACGCGAGCGAGATGGCGCCTACTACGACAGTGAGGTGCGGAACGGCGAGCTGTCAGCGGCTATGCTGCGGGAGAAGATGGAGCGGCGCGGCGTGGAGGACAAATGGTGGAGCAGTCGTGCCTCTGGCCTGCTGTTGCAGGAAGCGCAGCAGCGGCTGTACATTGAGGCGCACGAGGGGCAGTGGTGGACAACGCTGCTCACGCGTGAGAGCAAAGTACTGAAGGTGTGGACGGCTTCTCTGCACGGCGACGCGGCACAGCTCACAGCCGTGTGCGAGGGCTGGCAGCAGCATTGCCACCAGATCGAAGCAGCACATGCTGCGGTGCGAAAAATCGCGACTGCGCGGACGGCGTGTGCCCTGGAGCGAGGGGTATTGTACGCGCAGACACTGGCTGTGTGGACCACGTGGCGGGATTGGGCACGGCAGAGGCGCGGCGTGGCCGCGTTAGAGGCGCGATTGTCGGCGTCCAGAAGGGAGATGATGGAGCGGCACGGCAAGGAGTTGGCACGCGCGCACACCAGCCACGACACGGCGTTGCAGCGCCTACAGCGCGAGCACATGCTGGAGAAGACACAGCTGCAGTCCATCCACCAGGAACGATGTGCAGCCCTGCGGCGTGCGCAGGCGAAGGAGGTGGAACAACTCGCCGAGCGACATGCACAGCAGCTCAAGATCGCGCAGACAGCCTACGCCGCGGATGTCGCACAGCGGGACGAACAGGCAGGTACGATGCAAGCGCAGCTGGACCACGTGGGCTGCCTTGTGGTAGAGTACTGCGCTCAGGCAACCTACAGCCGATGGCGTGCATGGGCCGCAGAGCGGCAGGCGCAGCGCACGGCCCGGCAGCGCCGAGGAATGATCATACGAATATGGGAATGGCAAACTGTCAGGACAACGCTGATCGACGCCTGCGCAGCTGCCAAGGCTTCTCTATGGGCATCCTTCACTATCGAGATTGCGCAGGAGCGTGCGGTGGAAGTGCGGCGGCAGGTGCGGCATGCGGCTCAGGAGAAGGAGCTGTGCCACTCCCAGCAGCACAAGCTGCAGGCAGCGAAGGAGGTGGCGGAGGAGGAGGCGGCCTACTTGCGAGGAGAGCTGCAACACGTGCGCACGCTGTATGACGCGGAGGTACACTACACGGAGCTGCTGCTGCGTACCGCCACCGAGGAGCGGCGTGCCCGCCGCAGCACTCTCGTCTTTACTGCTCGAATGGCCGAGTGGCGAGAGTTGGCGCACGGCAGCCTTGCGGAGCATCAGGCAGCTGCGATGGAGGCTTTCGCGGATGCGGCTGGGAAGGCTGTGACAGAGGTTTCGGTAGCGCGCAGAGATGAGCTTGCTGCCTACGCGGCACAGGCGGAGGAGGAGGTGGTGGTGCGCAACGCACGCGTCAGCGGTGCAATCGCGCCGTCGCCAGAAGAAACCGGCGCGGAAAAGACGCGCACCTCCGATGGCGACAGCGCACTTGACGTGAGCGGGCGGGCACCTGGCGAGCGTGAGGTGGACGCAAACAACGCGGAAGTGACTACTGGCGATGGTGGTGGTCAGCGCCGCTCCACCGGCGCAATGGCCATGACGCCGCCACTTGTGCAGCTCGTCCCTGAAGACCTGGTGCCGCGCCTTCGGTCGATCGAGAGTTACGTGACGGCCACAGGTGACTCATGTGAAGCGGAGTGCGAAGCCGACACCACCCCTTCAGCGCAGTGCGGTCCCCTCCTTGCTGAGCCTTTCCTTGAAGCGCTGGCGCTGTCGTCTCCTCATCTGACCGCTGCGTTCAGCCACCAGGTGGGACAGGCCGATGTGCCCTCGACGGTGCGCCACCTCCTTGAACTTGTGCGCCTGGCAGCGCTGCGTGGGGCTGCTGCGCACAGACGCGATCACGCGGCCGAACTCGCTGTCATCCAGGAGAAGCGGGCTCACTCTGAGGAGGCGCTGGCGAGCCTGCGAGAGAGCATGAGGGGCCTACTGGCGGAGCAGCGTTCTCTTGCAGGGGAGATGCACGCGGACGCTCAGCAACAACGACAACAGTATCCCACTTCCCGAGAGGCCGGCTCGGCGCAGGCGTCCCTAGCGTCGACGGAGTCGTGGCAGGAGCGGCTGAGCGCGCTTGCGGACCGGTATACCCGAGCGCTAGACGCCTTCTACGTCGACACCACGGGCCGCGAGGAGACATTTTATAGCGTGAGCGGCGTGCTGGTGGAGGCCGATGAGTTCTCGGAGAGATTGCTGCAGCGCTTCTCGGAGAATGCGAGTACGATGGCGCAGCTGCGGGCGCAAGTTCTCGCTCACGTACCAGGAATCGCATCCGCTCATCAGAGGGGTGCCGGCCCCGATGCCACCTTACCTGCAGACGTGGCGGCTGCGGTGAGGACGGTGCCACCCTCATCGCCGGAGCCGAAAGCGCCGTCGCTACCCGTGACCCCGCCCTCGTCACCTGGGCTTCCCGACAACCCCATTCAGGCTGCTTGTTCGCAGCGCAGCTCCCTCGGCGCCACCACCAGTGCTGTGGGCTCCACCACCTCGCCCGCCGGCTCTACACCAGAGAGGCACGGGCTGCGCGATCGCGTGCGATTCCTCGAGAGGCTTCTTGTCGAAACGAAAGTGCAGCTGGCGGAGGCAAAGTCGCTGGTTGGAGTGGCCCATCGCGCCGCCTCCCTCTCCAAGGCATCCGCTGAGGCGCAGGTGTGGGCCGCTCAGGATGCCGAGGACTTTAGCCAGCTGGCGCTGTCTAAGGAGCAGCTCCTCGTTCTCTACGCCGCCTCGGAGTCGACCACGCGCACGCTCATGACGGCGATGCGCGAGTACGACACGCAGCTGCGCGGCACGCAGGCGGAGATGTCGCAGCAGCTGCGAACAGCGTGCGCCGCGGTTGAGGAAGCGCTGCAGGCGCGCCACCGCGTCGATGTGGAGCGCTACGAGGCGAAGGTGCGCGCCTTGTCCGACTCCCTCGCCGCGGCTGCGAGGGAGCAGTCCAGAGCGGAGGCCCGCTACGGAGAGCTGGAACAGCAGCTGAAGTCAGAGGCGGCGAGCTGGGCCGAAAAGTACTCGCGTGACACACAGCTCATACGGCAGAGCTGCCTGTCCGAAATCGACGAGCTGGCGGGCCACCAGCGGCTGCTGGAGGACGAGCTCCAGCAATGCCGGCGCGCCACCCAGTCATCTATCCAGCGGGCTGTGGAACGCCAAACGGAACTGCTGAGGCTCGAGCACACGGAGAAGCTGCGCCGCTCCGAGAGGAACGTGGCACGACTGGCCACTGAAAAGGCATTGCTGGAGGGCCGCCTGCGGTCCGTCGAGGAGGACTGCGAGCGGCAAGTGCAGCAGGAGCGGGCAGCGGTGGCGCGCCTTCAACATGGGCTGGCAGGCGATGCGGGTGCTGCTGCAGAGATGGCCTGTGTGGCGACGTTGGCGAGTTTCGAGATGCATCTCTTCGGCGCCACAGAACTGTATGCGCGGTGCGCGACGGAGAAGGCGGCGTGGCTAACCGCGTGTGTTGCTGGCCTGATGGAGCAGGAGCGGGAGCAGTGGGAGACGGAGGTGATGCAGCTGCGCGAGCGTGTGGCGTTTCTGCTAGAAGCCTCAGGTGCTGACCCCGCAGCGCCTGCGCGTGACGGCTCCTTTCATCAAGGGTCGAGGAACGTGCAGGAAAGCGGCAGGACCACCAGTCCCCAGGATAAGGCGGAGAACTCGTCGCAGGCCCTCACGGTCTCACCATCTCCCCGCCGCAGCAACCAAGGTGTCTCGTCGGGAGAGGGTGGTGCAAGCATCGCTGCGTGGGGCATCACCGCACAGAGCAGCCCTCGACGCGCAGTCTCCAGCCCCTCAGCAGCGAAGACGTCTCGCGGAACCCAAGGTACCATGTCGCTAGCTTCACATGACACGACCCCCACACGATGCCGAAGTCTGTCTGTCGACTCGCTGGAGCTGTCACAGTCCTTCCTCCGCTACTCAAAAATGTTGAGCGACCAGCGGTCACGGAACGCAACGCGGCTGGAGCGGGCAAACGCGCTGGCCGCCGAGGTTGACGATCTCCTCTTGCGCGGCGCCCAGCTCGGCCATTCAGCGGCCTCGCAGAGCGCTCGCTAGATCGGCAGAGAAGTGAGGGGAGTGCAGTAAGCGAGGGAAGACGGCGTGATGCACAGCGTGTAAATGCCATCATAACGGGGTGTCGTTTCGTGTGCCGCAAGGAAGGCGTTTCGGGGTGGTGTTTTTCTTTCGCCTTCGTCAGCTCAGCTGCTCAGCCGACTTGTTTCCTTCCAATGCGAATCCTGCAGACGGTGCCCCTGCTCCATATGTTCCGACACCTCTTCTACCGCCACTACTGCCACCTTCTCTACCCTCATGTTGTTTGCTGCAGCACGCGCTTCGGCTCTTCCGTTCGCTCCTTCTCGCTCTCGTCCGCCTGCATCCTCCTCTCTGTCTTTTGGTGCTCGTACTGGTGCGTGTGCGTGCATCTCTTCTCTCTGCGCTCCACTACCGCGCTAGAGTACATTTTCTTTCTCCCTCTGCACATGTGCACAACTGAGACTTGAAGATTAGACTTGACGGACTCGACTTGCAAACATGACAGAGCCACGGCGCGCTTTTCAGTAGAGGTGGGACCCATTCGCAGGGCTCAGCACGCACGCACGCCAGGCTCTTTTACGAGCACCCGCTGACACCTCTGCTTTGCTCGTGGATCGACTCGTCGCCCACCGCTTTCTCCTCCCTTCCCCCATCGTGTGCCATCGCTGCCCTGCCCTCGCCTCTCTCCCACCATCGCGCCATCCTTCCTCTGCACCCTTTTGTTTCGCTGCCTCCAACAGCTGCCCCGCTCGGCCTCCCCCCCCCCCACTCCTCGAACTCGTACTTCCGCACCCCACCCCATATCCGCAGGAAGGCCGGGTGCGTGCGCGTGCGTGTGTGCCACTGAGTAGAGGAGACATCGCTTTGAGGGGCCTCTTGAACTGTCTTCTCGCCGTCCCTCGGTGGAGAGCACAACCGCGCAGGCCGAGGAGGGCAACACACTCTCGCCGACCTCTCTCGGTGCGCACACGGTGCTGCTGCGAAGAACTTTTACTTTCCTCTTCTTTTCGTTTTGCCTTTGCATGTAACGGTGCATAATCAATACGGTGAACGTGGCTTCTCTGCTTGCTGCCCTTCCCCTTCCCCCCTTCTCTCCTGTCGGGTGCCACTCGGTGAGTGGTCTCCTCGTGTGAGAGCCGTTGGTGCGATCTCGCGGGCCGGTCTAGACGCTTTTGATTTGGCGAGCCCGCCCCTTCTTCCCTTGTTCTCCATCCGTGACGCGCACCAGCCGCCGCCGCAGCGTCGGACGCTCTGTCTCGCCCTGGCTGCATCACCAATCCGTTCCCTCCCTCGGTCTCACGACTGCAAGAGGCGAGCAGTCAGCCGCCTGCAGCGCGGACAACCGACGCACACATCCGAAAATAGAAGTGCCATATACAATATAAAGCAGCCGTGCGAGAGAGAGGCGAGGTGGCACCTTCCCTCCTTCGCACACTCACCCGCTATCCTCCCTTCCCATAGAAGACACCGCAGGTACAGTCGCACCGACACGGTTACCCGGGCATCGAAGCGCTTCCCCGCCACACACACATATCCGGCCTCCCTCGCTCACCGCCTCGGAGGGAGCGCCACCAGCCATGGAAAGCGCAGACCCGATCACGAAGGCAAAGCTGTTCGCCTCGCATGAGACGGGCCAGTGGACAGAAATCGGGTTTGGCGTCGTCTCCATCGTGAAGGAGCAGCTGCCGATAAGCTCCGCGGATGGCTCCATCGGCGGTGGCGGCGCAGCAGGGGTTTCCGCTGGGGGAGGCGGCAAGCGAGGGAAGGCGACAGACGAGGAAACGGGCACGAGGCTCGCGGCGCGGCTGCAGATCTTTTCCACTGACAACCCCAACGACCTCCTCCTCTCCAGCTACGTCAGTCTGGACGACGTCTACACGATTCAGGGCGAGACCATTCTGCTGTGGTATGACGAGGCGGTCAGCAACGAAATCGCGTGCAGCTTCGATGACAAGGACGGCTGTGAGTTCATTTACCGCCAGATCAAGTCGTATCAGCAGTCGGAGCGGCTGCGCCGCGTACAGGATGAACGGGTGCCAGCGCTTGCGGACAAGTTCCTCGTGCACCCACACAACCTCGCCGGCATCCTGGACGCGGCGCAGGCACAGAACAAGCGCTTTGGCCTCTACGTCCGCGAGGACCCGCAATACTTCACGAAGTTGGCGCAGCTCTTTCACGCCAGCAGGGAGAAGCAGGACACCGCATCGATGGAGCTCATCGCACGCATCGTCCTCACGCTCTTTCAGTCCCCCTACAACACGGAGGGGAAGATCGTCGCTCAGCTTGTCGAGAATGAGCGCATCGATGACTGCATCGACATTGTGCAGTACGGCCTTGGCCGGCGTGACAAGGAGAGCGGCTTTGTGAGCTTCGAGGAGCGGCGGGCCACCTTTCACGACCCGTGCCACCTGCCAGAGTCGATGCTGCCGCGCATCCACGTCTTGTACTCGTGTGGGTTCCTGAGAGACTTGATACCGCTGAACCTCGAGCCGGCCGATGCGGCCTCCTACTCACTCCTCAGCACCTTCACGCTGCGCTTCACCATGAACTTGCTGACCGATGTCGTCGCGTCGCCCACGATCCTGCCCAACGCCTTCCGCACAACCGTGGAGGCGGTACGGATCGACTCGCCTTCTGCGGACCCCGCCTCTATTGAACCCAGCAAGGTGGCGCACCTGTTTGAGTTGGCGGCCTTCGTCGGCGACGTGGCCAAGACGGTGAAGAACGCGATGATCGGCATTGACATGCGCGCCGAGATCTTCTCCTCGCTTGTGCGAGTCGGGGCCCTGCCGTTTCTGACGGCGGTGCTGGAGTGCGCACTGCGTTACTATGACAGCACGCTGGCGCACCCTCCGGCGCAGCAGTGGGCGGTGGAGCCGCCGCGCGCGGTGCAGCTCGTGTGCGACACCCTCTACAGCTGCGCCTCGCACTTTCCGGAGTGTGTAGAGGATCTAGTGGCCGAGGCGCACGCGGTCCCGGATCGGTGCCTGTTGCGGCTGCTGCTGCGCGCTATCACGGTAGTCCGCTCGGGTGCCGAGGCGCAGTCCGTCGTTGATGCTGTGCAGTGCTGCGGTGTGGGGGTCCCCCTGACGCTCGCCATGTTCGGCGACAACGCGCAGCTGGAGGCGCGCCGGCACGAGGTGCTGCGCTTCTGGATCGAGGGCAACAATGTGGACCGCCCGCCGCTTTTTTACCTCGCCGAGCACCTCGTACAGATGCTGGACCAGGCAGCGCGAGTGACGGCGCCGGCGCCCCCGAGCGGGGGCGGCGTTAACGGTGCTTGCTTCCCGTTCACGGGCGGTGCGCTTCAGCTTTCGTTGGTGCAAGAGCGGCAAATTGTGTACGGCCTCCGTATTGTCGCGGTCGTCATCTCCAAGGTGGATGCATCGCGGTGCGATAGCTTGCTCGAGGTGCTCACGTTGTCGAAGCTGATGCCGGCGCTGGCCACGACGCTCGTTTCACCACAGCGGCGGATGGCAAACTTGCAGTCTTCTGTCACGTCTTTCCTGGCCACCGTGCTAGACCGTCGCGATGCACGCCTCGTGACTCTCGTCACCGGTGACCCTGCGCCGAGTCTGCTGCATACAGCGTTGTTGCTGTACCTGCAGTGTAGTCACCGCGACAATGTGCTGAGCTCATCACTGGCGCACCTGGTCGCCGCTGTCTGCGAGGGTGTCCACCGCGAGAAGCTTCAAGGCACTTTCTCCATGAGCAGCGGCGGCTCGTTGGGCCCAAGCCCGTTTGTCACCATCCTCCACGGCGACGACTCGATCAGCAAGGCGGAGAAGACGTCCACGGCAGCAGCGCCGCCGGCGCGGCCTTTTGAGGCGGTCGCCACCGTCCTACTCTCGCAGTTCGGAGAGCGTCTATCCAAGAAGGTGCCAGTGCTGTACGAGCGCCTGCAGAGGGCACTGGAGGAAACCCCAGAGCAGGCCCAGCTGGCCGAAGCCGAGACCTCCAGCCTCGCCAGCTCGGTGGAACGCTCCGCCATATCGGGCTTCGCCGACTTCGACGCCGCCGCGATCGACTTTGGCCTGGAGTCGCCGCTCGGCACGCCGATTATGGACGGCGGCTCTGAGGCACGTCTGCACGGCCTGATCCACTCCACCGCGGCCACCAGCGACGAGGACGGAGAAAACGGAGGCGACCCGCTCGCATCCCTCAGCAGCATCGACGACGACTCAGACAACGAGGAGGTGGGAACACCCGTGCCACCATCGGCGCAGCCGTCCAAGTCATCGCTGAGCGCACCCGACTCCCCGCCCGGGGCGGCTGCCACTTCGAGTGCGGCCGACCAGCACAGCGGCGACACCGCTGGTATCTCATCCCTTGCTGCTTCAACTTCTCTCGCATCGTCGGCGGTGGCCGCCTTGGAGTGCCTTGACCCGCCCAGTGGCCGGGGCTCGCTGCTCGAGGACGAGGAGAACCGCCTGCCGAGGCGGGTGAGCATCAAGCGCACCCGCGCCGACTCCGACAAGCTGAACGACGATGAAGAGGAGGCGGAGGCGAAGCGAGTGCGTGCAGAGGAGTCCGCAGCTTGAGATGCTCACTGGACCTGTCGGCATGCGTGTGGGTTTCTTAGCGAGCGCGCGGCATTGGCCTGTCTGTGCGCCGCTCTGAAGGGCCTCCGTGCTTCTTGAGTAGGCGACTTTGTTTGCGGGTAAGAAAGCGGCGCGGAGTCGTTCTCGCGCGGACGCGCGCACTGTTGTGGGACTGTGTGTGTGGGTGTGTGCCCAGAGGCAGAAGGCGAAGGAGCAAGCACGAGTGCGTAGGAAGACAGACACTCCAGGCAGATACCGCAGCTTCGACCTCGGATCTCGCACGAGTGCCCCTCTTCACCATTGCCGATGTGTGTTTGCTTTCCCATGTAAGAACAGGATCGATGCTGTGATGCACACCCATGCGTCGAAGGCAGGCCTCTTCTCCATCTCCCTCCCCTCTCACCGCGTTTCCACCGTCGGTGCCGCGATGCCGTGCGGGATGGGGAAGGGGAGAGGAAAGGCGGCGCACGTGGCGCTCCTCGGACAGTATGCAAGTCGAGCCAGGCTCTCGGAACTTGTCTCTCCCCCTCTCACATTTCTCTCTCTTTAGCCTTCTGTGCACCATCAGCTTTTCTCGCCCACGCCGCACGTCACTTCCGTGGAGCGGAGATAACGCAACGCGTTGTGCTTTTCCGTTGTGCCTCACACGCTCGCTTCCCAAACTGTCAACCCTTCCCTGTGCATAGATCACACACACACACACGCACACACAGTCGCAGTACGGCGAGGAAACGGGCGTGTCGTGCCACGAGCGCAGATATCTCCAACGCGTCGCTGCCCACAAAGATGGAAGCGATGCAGGAAAAGAGTTCCCCGGTGGGGTTCCGGTACGACTCCATGGAGCAGCTGTGTAGCTCGCTCGGGGCTATAATGCCGATCAAGCGCCTTCTTATTGCCAACAACGGACTCGCCGCCGTGAAGGGGATGGACTCGATTCGATCGTGGATGTACGAGCACACGGGTGACTCCGATGCGGTTCAGTTCGTGGTGATGGCCACCCCAGAGGACCTAAAGGCGAACGCCGAATTCATCTCGCTCGCGGACAAGCATATTCCTGTTCCGGGCGGCATGAATAGCAACAACTACGCAAACGTGGATGTCATTATGCAGACAGCGCTGCAGAACATGTGTGACGCCATCTACCCCGGCTGGGGCCACGCCTCCGAGAACCCGGCACTGCCGCGCGAGTGCATGAAGTCAAAACGCGTCACCTTTCTTGGC
This sequence comes from Leishmania donovani, assembly GCF_000227135.1. NCBI lineage: Eukaryota > Euglenozoa > Kinetoplastea > Trypanosomatida > Trypanosomatidae > Leishmania > Leishmania donovani. The sequence goes on along the minus strand of NC_018258.1, from coordinate 1,416,316 downwards.
CCGTCTGAAGATGCCATGTTTGCGTTGGGAGACAAGATCGCCTCAACGATTGTGGCGCAGTCCAACGGTGTACCGACGGTTCCGTGGAGCGGCGACAGCATTCGCCTCCCCCCAAAGACCTTCTCTGTGGACGCCGCAGCGTACGAGAAGGCGTACGTGAACTCGCCGGAGGAGTGCGAGGAGGTGTGCCGCCGCATCGGCTTCCCCGTGATGATCAAGGCGTCTGAAGGCGGTGGTGGCAAGGGTATCCGCAGCTGCAAGTGTCTGAAGGACGTCAAGAGCTTGTTCTTCGCTGTGTCCGAGGAGGTGAAAGGCTGCCACATCTTTGTGATGCGCATGCTGGAGAATGTGCGTCACCTGGAGGTGCAGCTGCTTGCCGACTGCTACGGCAACTGCATCGCCGTGCGCACGCGTGACTGCAGCGTGCAGCGGCGCCACCAAAAGATTATCGAGGAGGGCCCCGCCTTCGGGGTCGATCCCGCCATCATCACGGCAATGGAAAGAGCGGCCATTCAGCTGGCCTGCGCGGTGAAATACTGCGGTCTCGGCACGGTGGAGTACATGTACGACAAGGAGACGCACAAGTTTTACTTTTTGGAGCTGAACCCGCGCATCCAGGTCGAACACCCCGTCTCGGAGATGATCTCGGGCGTGAATCTGCCGGCTGCCCTCTTCTGCGTCGGCATGGGCATCCCGCTCGACCGCATTCCGGAGGTGCGCGCCTTCTACGGCGAGGACCCGTACGGCACCACCCCGATCGACTTCTCGGCCCGCCAGAGCGTACCGCCGAAGTGCCATACGATCGCTGTGCGCGTGACGGCCGAGGATACGGACGAAGGCTTCCGGCCGACCTCCGGCAAGGTGGAGGAGATTGCCTTCAAGAACAGCAAGGAGTGCTGGGGCTACTTCTCCGTCGGCTCCGGCGGTGAGATTCACCAGTACGCCGACTCGCAGTTTGGCCACATCTTTTCCTCCGGCGAGACCCGCGAGGATGCGCGCCGCGGGATGGTGCTTGCGCTCCGCAAACTTGTCGTCCGCGGCGAAATCCGCACGTCGACGTCGTACGCCATGGAGCTGCTAGAGACGTCGGCCTTCCGCGACTGTGATGTGAGCACGGCTTGGCTGGACGGCATGATCGCCAAGAAAGCGGCCGAAGCGCCGGCGCACCAGCGCAGCATCCACTCCGCGCTGATCGCCGCCAGCATCTACCGCAACATGCGCTGGATGCAGGAACACAAGGACAAGTACATCGCCTTCCTCGCCGCCGGCCACGTGCCGTCCACGGAGTATCTCTCCAACCTTCACACCGAGTCCTACGTGAGCCGCTCGGAGAAGTACACGCTGAGCGCCGGTATGGTGAGCCTGAACGAGTACGCCATCTCCTTGAACGGCAGTATCGTGCTGGTGCCGTACCGCATCCTCACGTCCGGTGCCCTGCAACTGACCATCGGCGACAAGACGCTGGTCGCCTACGTCGCCGAGGAGCCGAACAGCCTGCGCATCACCATCGGCGGCAAAGTGACGAACTTCTCCGGCGACGTTGACCCGACGAAAATTATGGCCAGCGTCCCCGGCCGCCTGGTGCGCTACGTCATCGACGATGACGGCCACGTCAACGAGGGCGACGCGTTTGCCGAGTTGGAGGTAATGAAGATGATTCTGCCGCTGCGGGCCAGGACTACCGGTACGTTGCATCACCGTGCCGTGCCCGGCACGACCATCGCGATGGGCTCGCTGCTGGCCGAGATCACCCCGGACGACCCGAGCAAGGTCGCGCGACCGAAGGAGATCCAAGACCCGTGGCCGACAGAGCTGCTTGTCGCCCGTCAGTACGAGCGGCCAGACGGCGTGACGCGCGCGCGCCGCGCCGCGGAGTCGCTGTGGTTGCTTGTCAACGGCTTCCATTTCAAGGAGATTCCGATCGAGGAGCGGGTGCGCAGGGCATTCGCCGACCTCGCCTCGCTGGGTCTCTCGTCGGTCACGCTCAAGGCGGTCCACCTGCCCTTCATTCCTGCCGAGATATGCGACGAGACGGAGGCGCGCCCGCAGACGCCGAGCGAGAAGTACCGCGCCATCATCGACACCATTGTGGACCGCTACGTCACCGTGGAGCAGCCCTTTGACGGGCACAGCCGGCAAGAGGCGATCGAGGGGCTGCGCAACACCCTCGACGACAACGAGGCCGTCTTCCAGATAGACTTTGCGCACAACCAGGAATGCCACCACTACGTAATGCGCAGCGTGCTGAAATACCTCGAGAGCAACGCGCTGCTTCTCAAGTCTCTGAAAGGGACGCTGTCGAAGTTGGTCACCCTCAAGTCCTTCGCGTATGGCTCGCTGCTGTTGCAGGCGCGCTACCTGCTCCGCATGTGCTCCTTGCCGTCCTTCACGGAGCGCAAGGCGCAGTTCGCGGAGGCCCTGGAGGAGGGCAGCCTGCGTAGCCTCGTCGCCAGCGGTTTCGGCTACGACCTCCTCTGCTCCATCATGTTCGACCGTCAGATGGAGCACCTAGTGCACATATGCCTCGAGCTGTTCATTCGCCGTGAGTACTCTGGCGAGAGCGAGATCAAGGATCTGGACATTTTGAAGCAGGGCACCAGCTGGTACGCCAGCTACAACTTCGACCCCATCGAGGATGCGGAGGTGCTGCACATGAGCGACGAGCTGGCTGTGGGGTCGCGAAGAATAATCGGTGGGCGGGGCATCTGCGTCATGCTGCCCGATGAGAAGCTGCTCCAGTCGACGCTGGCCTCGTCGTTCCGCGATGTTGTGTCACACTACAGCGACGACATCGTCATCGCAACCGTCTTCTTCTCCGTCTCGCGCGAGTCGACGCAGTCAGACGTGGCGCGCATGTGTCGCCTGCTGATGGAGGAGAACGCGGCCGTCTTTCAGAAGTTCGAAAAGCTCGAGACGGTGTACTTCATGGCACATGGGATGCCGGAGGGGCCGCATTTCTTCACGTTCCGGGCGGAGACGGGCTTCCAGGAGGACACACTGCTGCGCAACGTGCTGCCACAGTCGGCGCGTCGGCTGGAACTCGACCGGCTGTCGAACTACGAGGTGAGCATGCACCCGACACCCTACAAGGATGTACACGTGTTCAAGGCGGCCCCCAAGAAGGCTGGCGCGTCCGCGCTGGAGCACCGCATGTTCGCGCGTGTGGCGGTGACGCCTCACGACATGGGCATGACTCCCTGGACGGAGGTGACGGACGTGGATGTGGGCCACATGCTGGCTAAGTGCCTGGCAGCGCTGCAGGTAGCCCGCGACGACTCGACGGTGAAGTTTCCGGACAGCAATCACGTGTTCGTAAAGATGATTGAGCTGACCTTCGACGTCCGCTCGCTGCAGCCCCTGCTGGTGGCGGCGGCCAGCTCGTACCAGGAGAAGCTGACGGAGTTGGGTGTGCGGGATGTGGAAGTATCCTTTCACGTGAAGGTGCCGTCGGGTCTCATTCCAATGCGTGTCATCGCCAAGAGCCCGTCTGGCTATGGCGTGTCGGTGCATGTCTACTACGAGTCACTGTCGAACGGCCAGCTGCAGCTGCACCGTGCCGAGACGTCTGAGGACGTCGACTACTCGTCCACGGGCCGCTCCGCCGAGTCCCTGCTGGAGATGAGCCTCACCTCCCCTATGATGCCGGCGCCGCGCGGGACGCCGCATCTGATGCGCACCGCGTCGAAGCTGGGGGACCTGCGCGAGATGCTGCCGTCCGAAAAAGAGCAGCAAATTTCCGTCGATATGATGTCGGAGCCGACGGAGACGCGCCACCGCGCCATCACTCTCGGGCCGTACCCACAGCTTGAAGCGCGTGACGTGAAGCGCCTGCAGGCACGCCGCGCCGGCACGACGTACGTGCACGACTGGCCGGCCGTGCTGAACCTTATCCTACGTAAGGAGTGGATGAAGCTGCGCTGCGCGCTGGATCTGCCTCACACCTCCATCCCAAAGAACCCGCTGCGCGCCACGGAGCTCTTTCTTTGCGAGGACGGGGAATTGCTGTCGACGAGAAGGACCTTCGCGCAGTCGTGTGGCATGGTGGTGTGGATGGTCGAGTACGCGCCGCCGCGCTACTTCGATATGGAGTTGAAGACGGCGCAGACGCGCCGCATCGTGGTCGTCGCCAATGACATCACCTTTCAGTCCGGATCCTTCGCCGTCCCGGAGGACTGCGTCTTCAAGGCCGCCTCGGTGCTTGCCCGCGCGCAGCACGTGCCGTTTGTGTACATTAGCACCAACAGCGGCGCACGTCTTGGCCTCAGCACCGAGGTCAAGAAGAGGTTCCTCGTCGAGTTCACGGAGAAGAATGATATAGCCTACCTGTACCTCACCAAGAGCGACTACGAGGAGCTGAGGGAACGGAAGAAGATTCAGATGGAGGCGGAACCGCTTGAGGTGAAAGGAGAAACGCGGTACGTGATAAAAGGCGTGGTGGGCGGGCCGACGGAGTACATCGGCGTTGAAAACCTGAGCGGGTCCGGTCTCGTGGCGGGTGAGATGTCGAAGAACTACAGCGAGATCCCGACCATCAGCCTCGTCTCGGGGCGCAGTGTCGGCATCGGCGCTTACCTGAACCGTCTTGGCCGCCGCGTCATCCAGACGAACGACTCGCCTCTCATCCTGACTGGCGCCGGTGCTCTCAACCGACTGCTCGGCAAGGACGTGTACATGGGCAACAGCCAGCTCGGCGGCAAGCAGATTATGGTGCCGAACGGTGTCACGCACTGGTGCACACACCACGACTATGGCTCTGCCCGCGTGCTGCTGCGGTGGCTCGACTACGTGCCGGCTGTCCTGCACCCTCGGCGCTGCACACCGCATCGCCTGCTCTGGGCCTCTGTCGACCCGATCGATCGCGACGTGACCTTCTGCCCGACGTCGAACACGCAGTACGACCCACGCCTCCTCGTGACGGGACTGCTCGGTCAGACGGGCCTGTTCGACCGCGGCTCGTGGATGGAGACGCTGGAGGGGTGGGCACGTACGGTGGTGGTCGGCCGCGCCACGCTCGGCGGCATCCCCTGCGGCGTTATCCTTGTTGAGACGCGCCTGACGAAGAAGTTCGACCCGGCAGATCCGGCTGACCCGACCTCGACGTCTTCTTTTATTACGCAGGCGGGCCAGGTGTGGTTTCCCGACTCGGCGCGCAAGACGGCCGACGCCCTCGATGACTTCCACCATGAACGGCTGCCATGCTTCATCCTGGCGAACTGGCGCGGCTTCTCGGGTGGCATGCGCGACATGTTTGACGAGGTGCTGAAGTTTGGCGCCTCCATCGTCGACAACCTCCGCGTCTACACTGCGCCGGTCTTCATCTACATTCCGCCAGGGGGCGAGCTGCGAGGTGGGGCCTGGGTGGTCGTGGACCCGACGATCAACCACAACGGCGTCGTCGAGATGTACTGCGACCCGTCCTCGCGCGGTGGCATCCTTGAGCCGTCTGGTGTGGTGGAGATCAAGTTTCGCGACGACGACGTGCTGCAGCTGATTCGGCGCAGTCGGCCGGACCTCGCAGCGATGGAGGCGAAGGCGGCCCGTGAGGCCGAGAAAGAGCTGCTGCCGCATTACCGCGACGTTGCGGTGCGCTTCGCCGATCTGCATGACACGTACGTGCGGATGAAAGCGACCGGTGTGGTGCGCGACGTCGTCCCGTGGAAAGATAGCCGCCGCCACTTCTACCACAAGCTGCAACGCAAACTGAAGGAGCTGGAGGTGGCGAACGATATGCTCGAGGTCGGCGTCGTCGACTCCCTTGCAGGGGGCGTTCGCAAGGTCGAGGAGTGCTACTCGGTGGCGCACCCCAACGGACCGGCGTGGGGCACGGCCGACCAGGATCAACTGAAGTGGCTGCAGGGTCTCGATGGCACCTGGGTTGGGGAGAGCAACGGCCACGCGGCTCTGAACAACAGCGAATGGGCGAAGGAACTGCAGCGCCTGCTCACCCTGCACGGCGGTGAGGAGAGCTCGATGGAGCGCGCGCTGGCGAAACTCTTCGAGAACCCGGCAATCGCCAAGGCCGCGAAGGTAGCCTTGGACTCGTCGGCCTGTGCGCACAGCACGGCTGAATAGATGCGGGCTGATTTCGTTCGCTCGAGCGTGCGTGATGAGGAGAGAGGAGGGTGTCCTGCGCGATGCGGCTGTTTTGAATTTGTTGCTGTTTATCTCTTTTCTCTCTGTGCTTCTAACTTAAAGTATACAATACAGGGGGGTGGGAAGGGAAGAGTCCACTTCGTCGGGGCGCTGCCGATGGGACGCGGCGACGCTTCGTGTCGACGGCTTTGTGGGTGGTGTGGCGCAGTAGAGGGTACCGCGATCTCCTTTGTTTTCTCTGTCTTTGTGCGTCTGCGTCCACAGCGGCGTGTCGGCACGTTCCGAGCACAGCGCTGCGGTTTGCGAACATACACCTCCCCTGTTAGCTCGGGATTCTCCCCATCTTCCGCGCGTGGCCGTCTCCCGCTCTTTCTCTCTACTCATATACATTTCTCCTGTTGCAAATGTTTTGCATCATCTGTGTCACTGCGCAGGAGGCACGACTTCCGGTGTATCACTCTATCACACCCTCACCAGCTTCCCCCATCCGTCCAACACTTCCTGAATCACGCGAACAAACGCAAACGCCCCCCTTCTCCTCCTTTCCGTTCCTCTTCCTCCCTCTCAAGATTCATGTCCCCCTATCTCGAGTCTTGGGCTAGGTGCCACGATAACGTCCTCGACCCCCCTCCCCCTCGCTCCCCTCCTCCCACTTCTTTACGGTTTTCTCTGTGCAGTTTCATCTCATTGGTCGGCGCGTATTCCTTCTGTTTCTCGTGCATTTCTCCCGCGCCTCTACAATTGTGTCCAGTGGGCCCTCTCGGTGAGTCGAGTGTGATGGCGCCACCTGCGTGGTCTTGTCGTTTTTTTTTCTTTTCTTGGCTTACCAGTAGTCGATGTGCGACATGCCGAATACTTTTTTTTTTGCCTCCATCCTCTCGGCAGATACGTGCACTCTTCGCCACCTGCACTCACAGGCATGTGCACACACGCCGGACAGTCGTACTACTTGTTGCTCGTACTTCTGTCGGGTATCGTACGTTGAGCTCGGAGGAGGAAGGGGGGATGAGGGGATGCGGGTGCGAGTGCGACGCGTAGCGGGCGTAAGCAAGAAGCTGATCATCAGGGAAAGGATATGGCTAGCGGCGCATATTGAAGAACAAGTGCGGGGAGCCTCTGCTTATGGTTCTCTTTGTGTGTTTTAGTGAGCTCGGGGCACGCAACAGAAGGCCAACGCTTGTGTGTGTGCATATGCGTGTGGCGTTGAGAGTGCGCTATGGTCGCATGACACGAAGAGCGAGATACGACGTCGTCTGTGTCTGTGCGGCACGAACGGATCACCACAGGTGAGCTATGCGTGGACTCTTTCCTTTCGACTTTCTCTTTCTCTCTCGCTCTTCCTCACCCCCTCGGCCGCACTTACACACACGCAAATGCGCATGCACATGCACATGCGCCACTCTACTCCATGGGCAAACACCAGCCCCGAAGAAGCCCGGAACGTTCTCTCTTTTCTGTTGCTGCAACCCCCCCACCCCCTCCTTCCCCGCACTTGTATCTTATTCTACTGCACTCGCTACGCGTGAGAGAGAACGAACACGGCGCCGGTGCCCCTTTCACCCATCATCCTCGTCTTTGATACATTCTCATCTCACTTGTACCCATAGAGAGAGACACGCACGCGCGGCAGGCCGCCGCACCACAGCACGCCCCCTCGCTCGGTGTGCCAATCATTATCATCGTTCGCACTAGCGCCGATCCCCGCTGCCACTTCAGCGCGTCATCGTCCCGCACATCCCGGGTCTCCCCTCCCCTCCTTGGCCAAACACACATACCCCCCCCCCAAGCGTGTGCGGCAGGTTCGGCATTCTCATTTTTCGCTACGTGATCAACGGTCGCCTTCTCCCCTCCCTTTCTTGCTCCTCCCCAGTCCCTTGCACTTCGCCTCTTTCCTTTTTTCGCATCTCGGTGTATGCGGGTAGCTCCGTCTGAGGCAGGGTTTGCCTGTGCGTGTCTGCCGCTCTCTCCGCACGAAGAAACAACTGAAAAAAGGAAAGAGGGCGAGGCACTACGCGCACGTGCGCGTACGACGGGTGCCTTCCGCTATACACGTGCGGAAGTCGGCTCTGCGTCAGCCGTTTTCGGTAACCATCGCCGCAGTCATCGCGACTATTTTTTTTCTTCGCTTCCTTTTCTTTTCCGTCTGCGCAGTCACGTGGTTAAACCCGCCGCACAGAGTCGCGTGCACAGCTGCTTGCACTGAAAAACGGCACTACTGCCTGGAAGCACCTGCACACCCACCCCCTGCAGACCTCCTATACATGCACCATCACGTGAGAACACGCGTGCACATTTATACATCTGCCTTTCGCGTATCATTGCACTAAGTTGTACAGCGTTTCTCACCCTGTCTCCTATTCTGTTCAGTTCTTCTCGGCTTGTTTTTCCTTTCCCCTTCCGCCGCCGCCGCCCAGTGCTCGTGTGTCACGCTCTCCTCGCTCGCTGGCCTTGCGTTTTCCACCTTCGTCTTCCTCCCCCTTGTCTTTCTCAGCCCCGACTCGCACCATTTCTGGTGGTGACGCTGACGTCTCTCTTCTCCCGCTTTCCTTTTCCTTGGCGCCTCCCTCCCTCTCTGTCGGAGTCTCTGTCCTCTGCGCATCGTACTGCTTTTCTCTCCATCTCTTTTTGGCAGCCGCATCCCATCTTGCCTCTGCGCGCCTGCCGTCGCTGTTAGGCCTGTGCGCTGTCCGGCATTATTATCGTTGCCATTCTCTGCTCCGTGTGCTGTTCCGCTGTGAGTTGCGTGGCTGACCTCTTCGCTCCTCCCGCATCCTCTCTCAGCGCTTCTTTTTGCCTCATCCCCCCCCTCCCTGCCTCCTGGCGTCTGGCGCGCGCGCACACACACACGCACGTTCTGCAATGGAGGAGCAAGACCAGCGAAAGCCGAACGGCGGCAATAACGGCCTGCCAGTGCCACCCAGCACGACAGAGACCGGTCAGGGCCCTCTGCAGGACATCCTCGGCCGGACGCCGAACTGCCAGTACGTCAAAAAGCGCTTGCTGGGACAGGGCAGCTTTGGTAGCGCGTGGCGCGTGGAGGAAAGCGCGACCGGCAACGTCTTCGCCGCGAAAGTGATGGACCTGAATAGCATGAGCGAGAAGGACCGCGGCTTCGTGACAAACGAGGTGAAGTGTCTCTCGCGCTGCTGCAACCCGCACGTCGTGCGTTGCGAGAACGCCATCGAGAGAGAGGGGCAGCTGCTGATTGTGATGGAGTACGCCGATGGCGGGGATCTGTACAAGCAGATAAAGGCCCGCGTGCGCGAGATGAAGTTTTTCCGCGAGCACGAGGTGGTGTTCATCTTTCTGCAGCTCTGCCTTGCCCTGGACCACATCCACTCGAACAAGATGATGCACCGCGACCTGAAGACCGCAAACATACTCCTCACTACCACCGGCCTCGTCAAGCTCGGCGACTTCGGCTTTTCGCGCCAGTACGAGGACTCCCTCTCCAATGCCGTCGGCTCGACCTTCTGTGGCACGCCATACTACCTCAGCCCGGAGTTGTGGCATCGCCAGCCGTACAGCAAGAAGAGTGAAATGTGGGCCCTCGGAGTCGTGCTTTACGAGGTCATGGCGCTCCGCCGCCCCTTCACCGGCAAGAACATGGATGAACTCATCACAAACATATGCCACGGGCGGCGCTCTGACCTGCCGTCATCGTACTCGGCGAGCTTGCGCGATGTGTGCAACCGACTTCTCTCCGTCGACTCCAACACGCGGCCGACGATTCACGAGCTGTTTCACGAGCCTTTTATTCGCTCCAACCTCGAGACCCTCAAGCGCAGTGTGGAAAAGCACAACCGCATCCCTGCCGACGTGCGCGAGGCCATCGCGCGCTGCATTACGCAGTCGCTGAACACGGAGGAACCGCCTGCGCACTTGGAGGAGCCGGAGCCGCTCATTGGCACGGTGAAGCGCCACACGGCGCTGCGCGGATGGCAGAAGTGCCTCTTGAGTTTCGACAAGAAGCAGATTTCGATCCGGGACCCAAGCGGGGTGGACCCGGAAGAGGTGGTGCCGGTCGCCACTCTGACCTCCGTGTGCCCCATCGATGTCATGATGGCTGGCGAGGAGTTCGTCTTTGCCATGAAGAACCAGGCGGGCAAGGCCTTTTGGTTCATGGCGCCGACCCAGAGGGCGTACGAGCAGTGGCTGACTACGTTGCAGGAAGCCGCCCCGTAACTACCGCTGACGTTGATGGGCGGGCACGTCCCGAGCTCTCGTCTGTCTCCTTGTTTTTTGCGTTTCTGCAGTGGACGACTCTCACTCGTGACGACTTGGTGGGGGGCGCAGATGCGCAGACGCCTGCGCGCGCACCTCTACGGAAGGAGCACACCCATCACACGTCTCCTGCTGTCCTCTCCGCCACCTGCCGCCCACTTGCGCCTCAGCCTCTCTCTTCTGCCCCTTCGCTTTGTGTACGCTTCAGGGCTCGCACGCGTGCGGATGAGAGTGCCTCCGGTCTCCCGCATCATGCAGTTGGGCGCTCCCGCATGCGGTGCCTTTCACCTGCTCGTTGCCGCCTCCCCTCACACAAACACACATGCTACTGGTCTTTCCTGATTATTTTTTTATGGTTCGGCTGCCCTTTTCTAGCAGAACGGTGCACGCTAGCTTCCTCCCCCTCCTTCGCCCCCGCTGCCTCTCGCGCTCTATCTCTATTCGTGATCTCGCACTTGTGAGGGCAGAGGATGCAGACACACACGCACGCACGCACACGTGCTTACACGCACGCCATTTCTCGTTTTTTTTTTCGCCCTGCTTGTGTCTGTCTGTCTGAGGCTTTAGCCCTTCCCACCTTCTCGTTCTCTCTCTCTCTGCCGCTGCGCGATCCGCACGCGTCCTTCATGTCTGCGCACGCGTCGGCGGGCCGTTTCACGCCCTTGTGCCTTCTCTGCCCTTCTCTCGGTTATGTGTCTCTTTTGCTTCCCTCTGCTTCAGGCGCAACGTCAGAGGCACATGCGCAGGCAATGCACAGCGGGAACAACGCGCTGCGTGTGCACGCACGGAAAGGAAAGGAAAAGAAAGACGAATTTTTGGTCAGACAAGCACGACTGCGGATTCGCCACGATAGTGCACACCAACAACGGAGGCAGTGTGACGGCGGCAGTGATGTATCGCGACAGTGTGCACGCAAAAGTGACATCTGCACTTGTGCGTTTATCTCGGTGGTGTGACGGCCGTTGGGTCTGTTTCGTGTTTTGTGAGTCATCGCTCCTTATCAAGATCTGTCCTCATCTCGGCCCGTCTGCCGCGTGCTCGGTTTGTGTTGTTGCGTGCACGAGCACTGGGCTGAGGGTGCGTTAGTTTGTCTCGTTCTCTGTATGCGCGTGTGCGTGCCCGCATCTGTTTCTGTGCGAACACTCGCTTCGGCTGTTTCACCTCTCTTCCGTCCCTCTGTCTCTCGTCTTTCCCACCTCATTCGTGAGCTCTCTTGTGCGTCGCGTCACCTCTTTGCAGTCGGTGACCCCCTCCACTCCCCTCTCCCCGAGCGCCCCAGAGCCTATCTCACATCCACGTAGAGCGAGATAGAGAGAAAGAGAGGGCGGCATGCACACCAGTGCGGGCGCACAAGCGGGCCGAAAGCCGACGGGCCGGCGCATCTCGCCATCTCGCGGGGACGTGCCGCTCTTGTCCCCGTCGAACGCTCTCTCGCCGCCCTTCTTCATTTTTTCGTGGCATTGCGACAACTTCCTTTCCGGTCTCATTTTCGTCTGTTTCTCTGTCCTTCTGTCGTGCCTACCTGTGTCTGTGTGTGTGCCCAGTTGGTGTTTGCTGCATGTGTCGCCCTTCTCTCTTCGGCTCATCCTGTGCTGCCCCTCCCCTACCCTCCCTCCTCCCTTTCTCTCTTCAGTCACGTTGCCCTTTTCGGTGCGTGCTTGTGCGCTCTCTGGGAGCTCCTCGTCGTGGCGTGCGTGTTGATCTCGTGTCGCTGTCACTCTGGAACCACCGCGTGTTTGTGTGTGTATACGTGTATGTGTCTCTCTCTTTCTCTCTCTATATATGTGCGTGTGTAGCAGCCCCACCCCCGTTTGTTGTGTGCCGCGAGTGCGTGGGGTCGCGCCCCGACGCGCGTGCATCTGCGTGCAACGATGTTGATTTTCTTTGGTGTTTTGTTTCTTTCTCTCGTTGTCTGTGGCAGGGTCGTTTTCTTTGTGCACTCACGTTTGCGTGTGTCTCCGCCTACACCCTCCCAACCCTCCGCCTCCCTCGCTTACCACCGTGTACGCGCGCGCTCATGCCAGAGGGAGGTGGTGTGTGTATGTGTGCGTCTGTGCGTATTGCCACGTCTTCAGACGAGCAGATATGAAGTTAGCCGTGAGCGGCAGACAGCGGAAGAAAAACGAAAATAAGAGGAAAAGGAGCGCAGCCGCACCGTCGTTGTCTCCACCCGCAGCAGCAGTTTCAGCAGCGGAACTCGGGCTAAGAAGATTCACTCTGTTGGGTCACTCGTGTATCATCGCTTTCTACGCAGCTCGCTGACTGTTGAATGGTGTGACTCAAGCTCCCTTTTAAGAGCTTCGTTGTGGTCTTGGAGCCTCTTCCCCTAGCAAGGGAGGCGCGATAAGACAGTGGCACGGACTTGGCAGGTGAGCCTCACAGACACACGAGCGACTCTATGGGTGTGGTACGAGTAGAGGTGCAGCTGGAGCCGTGGCACATCACTTTTCGCTCGCTCTTTCAAACTTCAAAGACATTACCGCGGCACCCCGTGCATGACGGTGTCCAGATCTATGCCTGAGCCTCGTTTGCCTACCCTCTCTGCTGCCCTCCCCTCTCACTTCCCACCTTCTTCGTCCACGTGTGCGTGCATGCTCACACACACACACATATGGACACGTTCAACACTGCTTCCATCATGCCCCCATCCGTCTATCTCTCTCGCATCTCCTCTAGTCCCTCCCCCCTTGGCCTTCATGTTTTGCTCTTCCTGCTCGAGGGATCCCTCCTCATCCTCCGCCTTCACGCTTGAGAGGCGCGCACGCGAGTCTCACCTCATTCTCTGCCGTTGTGGATAACTCATTGTGGCTCCGCAACCACCACCAGCACCCAAACACAGTACCTTGATGCTGGCATGCTCTCTCCAACTGTACTCGAAGGAGAAACCCCCATGACGGTGTGCCGCCCGCCGTAGCACAGCAAGAGCAGCGGGTCCCCGAACTGAGAGGCGTCAGCACCTCGTCAGCGCTGCACTGTCTTTCCTTTGCTTTCTTTGTATCTTGCGTCGCCTCGTCGCCGTTGCTGTTGTGTGTGCCTTCGCCGTCCCCTCCACCCCCGACTCTCTTCACCCGCAGACCCTCTGCGCTACTCGAGGCTGGCATGAGCCGGCCGCTCGAGTTCGCCTTCTCCGGCGGCCACCTGCGCCGCCTGGAGCAGGAGCGCATGGTACCGGGCTTCCAGGTCCAGCGCCTGCAGCCCTCGCACAAGCCACGTGTAGTCATTGCGAAGAAGGAGCATGCAGGCTTTGTGCCACGTGCGCAGCGGCAGCCGAATGTGGCATGGTGGCACCATTCGCTCTGTGATGGGGCCCTCATAGTGAAGGACCTCAAGGAGCTCATCTACGTTGGCGAGGATCCAAGAACCGGCGAGAACATCTTTTCCTCCATGGCAGACAACCTTGCCGGGCGCCGGCTGTCACAGCTGATCTGGGCGCCGTCCAAGGACGGGCACGTATTCGAGATGGCGCGGCCGGAGCAGGCGGCCTATGGCCTCGCTATGTCGCTTGTCCGCTGGCACGCCTCCAACCGGTTTTGTGCCAACTGCGGAACGGCAACGGACCCAACGCGCGATGTCGGCTTCAGCCGGCTTTGCCCCAAGTGCAGGAAGCAGCACTTCCCCCAGCTTGTGCCCGCCGTGCTCGTGGCGGTACTGGACGGCAAGGGCAACGTCATCCTGTCGCAGCGGCGCAAGGAGAGCAAGATGCTGACGCTGCTCTCTGGATTTGTTCTGCACGGCGAGTCAGCCGAGGAGACGGTGCGGCGTGAGGTGGAGGAGGAGAGCGGCGCCAGGGTGAGCGAGGTGCGCTACATCGGGTCTCAGCCGTGGCCGTATCCCTACCTGATGATGATGTGCTACTACGCGGTGGCTGATGCCTCACCGAGTCTGGTGGTGGATGCCTCCGAGCTTGAAAAGGTGATGTGGGTTTGCAAGCAGGACGTGCGGCGCGCGCTGGAGGGTCAGCACTCGGACATGGAGCTGCGCGGCCCAGGCACCACGCCGTATGCAATGCTGAAGCCGTGGGTCGACGGGGAAGTCGATGACCGCGGGCAAGTCACGAAGCCACAGAGCCAACTCTGACCTCGTCTGTTGGATTGGAATGAACAACGTCACAAGGAGGAGGACGGCGAGGCCGTGCTTGCACTGGCTGACAGGCTGCACCCCATTATCTGGTCTGCAGGTGTGTCTGAAAAGAGCGGGGGATGGTAATTCAAGGCTCACCGCGCCTCCCTTTTCCAAGCCAACCACACTCTTGCAGCGAGAGGGAGACGCCCTTCTTGTGTATGAGCGGATGTGTGCCTGCTGGACTTGGCGTCTCAGCGACTGGCGAAGCGGCTTCTTTGCGAGTATGCCCGCGACGCACGGCAGCGTGTTTCCTCCGTGTAATTTTGCGACGATGTTGACACACGCCACTCACACCTTCTCTCATCATTATTCTGTGACCCCTCCTTCTCCCCGCTTCCCCGGTGCACACCTCCTGCCGATTCGGCGTCTACATACGCGCACACACACGCGACAACCGCGACCGCCGGCACGCCTTCCACTGGAACAGCAATCTGCGCATCATACTTCAGTCTTTTCCCTTTATCTTTTCGTATTGAAGTCATATCCATAAAAGCAGGAGGTCCCTATACAGACAAACACCGACGCACGTAGCAGCCTCCCCTCCTCCATCCCGCCCCATCCCTCCTTTCCTCCGCGCGTCCCCATCCTGCTGTGTGCCTCCAGCTCCTCTTCCGTCTTTTCTCACGCCGCCCTCAACGTAGACACACACACACACACGAGCACACACCAGCAAGCAGCCATGGGGCTCTTCTCGGATTCGGTGGCGATGATGCGTGTAAAGTGGCAGATGCGCTCTGTGAAGATTCAGGTGCCGCCGGAGGAGACGGACTTACGCTTCTGCTACGATATCATGAACGACGTCTCTCGATCCTTCGCGGTTGTCGTGGCGCAGCTCGCAGACCAGCAGCTCCGTGATGCCATCTGCATCTTCTACCTTGTCCTCCGCGCGCTCGATACCTTGGAGGATGACATGAGCGTTCCGGTAGACGTCAAGCTGAAGGAGCTTCCGAAGTTCCACACGCACACGAGCGACATGAGCTGGTGCATGAGCGGCGTCGGCGAGGGACGCGAGCGCGAACTGCTGGAGAAATACCCGTGCGTGTCGCGCGCATTCAAGAAGCTGAAGAAGGGCTATCAGGACGTCATCGCCAATATCTGCGAGCGCATGGCAAACGGCATGTGCGAGTTCCTGAAGCGCCCGGTGGTCACAAAGGACGACTACAACGAGTACTGCCACTATGTCGCCGGTCTCGTCGGCCACGGCCTCACCCAGCTCTTCGCCCGCTGCGGCTTTGAGGACCCGAGCCTGGACGACGATCTCACCAGTTCCAACCACATGGGTCTCTTCCTGCAGAAGACAAACATCATCCGCGACTACTACGAGGACATCCGCGAGGAGCCGCCGCGGATGTTCTGGCCGAAGGAGATCTGGGGCACGTACGTGACGGAGCTGAAGGAGCTGAAGAGTGAGTCGAACAATGCGGCAGCGGTGCAGTGCCTGAACGCCATGGTGGCCGACGCTCTCGTGCATGTCCCATACATCGTGGACTACCTCTCCGCTCTGCGCGACCCGTCCGTGTTCCGCTTCTGCGCCATTCCTCAGGTGATGGCCATTGCTACGCTGAAGGAGGTGTACAACAACCCCGACACGTTCCAGGTCAAGGTGAAGGTGTCACGGCCGGAGTCGTGTCGTATTATGCTCAAGGCCACGACCCTCTACAGCTCCCTCAGCATGCTCCGCGACTACTGCGTGGAGCTGCAGGAGAAGCTAGACATGCAAGACGCCAGTTCCACATCGATCGCCAACTCGCTGGCGGCGGCGATTGAGCGGATCGACCTGCAGCTGAAGAAGTGCCAGGACGTCTCCTACACCCGCAGCCTCCTCGCCCGCTACCCAGGCCTCGGTGGCCAGTTCCTTCTCACCGTCATGGATACCGTCGCTGGTTTCTTTGGTGGCCGCAAGGGGATTGCCGACCACGCGTAAGGACAACCGAAAGCAAAGGTCCTGCGGACGGCAGGAAGAGAGGGGAGGGGCAGGCGCGCATGGGTGTGCGCTGACAGCCCTCCCTCCCTCCCTCCCTCCCTCCCCGCATCTTATGTGGATACGCACACTGTGTGCGCGTGTCAAATGTTTACAACTTTCTTTTCCATAAGCGCAGCATCTGCACGTCCATGTAGAGACCGAAGTCGATGCGTGTGATCCTCTGTATGCGTCTTTGTGCGTGCGTGTGGTTGTCAACCCCCTACCCCCACCCGTGCGCGCCTCGCCTCTCTCCACTCATGGCTCGTCTTACGGAATGCGTCTCTGGCGGAAAGGTCGGCGACCAGACTCCCACACACGCAGCCATGCAGACGCAGTGCAGATGCTCTTAATAGAACGTTTTCCGTCTCTTTTCTTCCTTTTCATGAAATGCGCAGCGTCGATGTGGTGCTGTCGCGTGGCGCATTTCGAGTGCGCGTGCGCGTGCGCGTGCGTGTGTGTGTGCGCGCATGTTTGCGTTTTGTGTTCCCTTCCTTTTCCGTTTCCTTCTTTGTTTGCCACGTTTTGTTTTGCCCGTGATGCTGCTTCCCGCTTCTCTCAGCATTGGACGCCGCTTTCGCAACTTCTGCTGACCCACTCTGTCTCTGCCTGTCTGTCTGTCTGTCTCGCATCGGTTCGGCATTAGCGGCTGTCATTCGGCGCTGCAGAAGGACGTGTGCGCGGAGGCGAAGCACGCAACACAAAAATATTTTTCTGCTCGTGTCAGCTCTGTTTCTCCGTTTCTCTGTTTTCGTATCTCTCCGTAGCTGTGACCGTAACGTGTGCATATAAACATGTGTGTGCATGTGTTGTTTCTCTCTGTCTGTGTGTGTGTGTATGTGTGTATATGTGTGTGTGTGTATGTGTGTGTGTGTGGGTGTGTTTGGGTGTGTGTGTGTATATGTGTGTGTGTGTGTTTGTTTGGGTGTATGTGTCTCCGTCTGTGGCACCACGTGACGAGAACGCGCGCCGGCGTGCTGGGGGCGCTCTACTAGAGACTCCCCCCGCCATGCTGGCTTGCGCTCTCACCTCACCGCATAACCGCTGTTTTGTTCGTCCCCCCTTCGCCCTCTCTCCCACACCGACGGTGTCACCGACACATGGCCAGGGTGAGCAACCCCGACTGAGCCTCTTCGCTGTTTTTTTTTTGCTTCCTTTCCTTTTCCTGGCTCCTTTCGTCTCACGCGTCAGTGGTGCCGTCGTTGGTCGACAGTCGGTGACTCTCATAGCACACGTGCAGGCGCTCAGTGGCGCCTGTCATCGAGTCTTCCAAGTTTCCACTGGGACGCTGTGTGTAGTCGTTGGCTTCATCGCCGACACCGCTGTCTTCTCTGGCGCAGTGGTGCTCATGTCTTTCCTCCTCTCTCTCTTTGCAATCACCTTTCGCATGACGATAAGGGCTCAATTCTCATCACTGCACGGAGGGTGCGTGCGCAGGCGCGCACCTGCTGTTCGCGGGTCTTCTGGCGTACGGCTCGCATGCACGTCGGCGCGTCTGCTCGCCGGCACGCGAAGGTGCGATGCAGGCGTACGGGGTGAGCGGCGAGCCGCCTTCTTCTCTTCCAGGTGATTTGCTGTGTGATCTTCACGTACTTTGACATGAAGAGGAGTGGCCAACACCAGCACGCATGCACACGAACCCATACTCTGTCGCGCATCTATCCAGCCCGCGCGCCGACTGTCCCCTTTCGAGGCTGCCCCACTGCCTCCTCTCTTTTCCCCGCCCATGCAGACCTGTTCATCATTCCCTGCACTGCGTGTCTGCTGTCGTGTCGTCTTCGTCCTCCCTCCATTTATTGCCTGGTCCTCCGCCGTGTTTTCGCGGTGAGGTAAGAGAGGGGAAGGGAGGGGGCACACACAGCTCAGCGCGCGGTATTGCAGGGTCCAGTGCACCCCCCTCCCCCACACTCCACTATCCCTCTGCCAATGCCGAGCCGCCTCCGCTGGCGACAGGGCTAGACACCTGCGACGTGGGGGAGGAGGTCAGAGCGATGTATCGCTACGGATGTCGGCGGCCATGCTGTGGATGGCGCGCCGCC
>NC_018258.1:1396389-1397779 GCF_000227135.1 Leishmania donovani | reverse complement strand
GGGGAAGGGAGGGGGCACACACAGCTCAGCGCGCGGTATTGCAGGGTCCAGTGCACCCCCCTCCCCCACACTCCACTATCCCTCTGCCAATGCCGAGCCGCCTCCGCTGGCGACAGGGCTAGACACCTGCGACGTGGGGGAGGAGGTCAGAGCGATGTATCGCTACGGATGTCGGCGGCCATGCTGTGGATGGCGCGCCGCCGGAGAGACCTGCGACGGTGCACACGCTTGCACCATACATATGATGGGCAAGGCGCCAATGTGACTCGAGCACATCCCACCCGGCCCTCACCACCTACAGAGGCGGGGAGCCTGAGCCGCCCCCGAGGGGGATGCACCAGGTGGCGGCCTGCGGAGCGGGGGTGGGTGGGTGGTGTTTGAGGCAGAGGCCATGCTCTCAGACGACTGCGTTGGCACACTGCGCTGCAACGCGTGTGTCTACGGCGGCTTCGCATCATGCGGTGGGGAGCGTGTGACAGGGCTGCGCGGGGGAGGCGTTAGGGTGGAGTGGAGCTGGCCTCGTGATCTGTGGCAGAGAGGCGGGTACACATTAGCAGAAGGGAATACGCGTTGTCTTCTGCCTTTTTTCTTTCCACGTGTCGTGTCGTCTTCGTCCTCCCTCCATTTATTGCCTGGTCCTCCGCCGTGTTTTCGCGGTGAGGTAAGAGAGGGGAAGGGAGGGGGCACACACAGCTCAGCGCGCGGTATTGCAGGGTCCAGTGCACCCCCCTCCCCCACACTCCACTATCCCTCTGCCAATGCCGAGCCGCCTCCGCTGGCGACAGGGCTAGACACCTGCGACGTGGGGGAGGAGGTCAGAGCGATGTATCGCTACGGATGTCGGCGGCCATGCTGTGGATGGCGCGCCGCCGGAGAGACCTGCGACGGTGCACACGCTTGCACCATACATATGATGGGCAAGGCGCCAATGTGACTCGAGCACATCCCACCCGGCCCTCACCACCTACAGAGGCGGGGAGCCTGAGCCGCCCCCGAGGGGGATGCACCAGGTGGCGGCCTGCGGAGCGGGGGTGGGTGGGTGGTGTTTGAGGCAGAGGCCATGCTCTCAGACGACTGCGTTGGCACACTGCGCTGCAACGCGTGTGTCTACGGCGGCTTCGCATCATGCGGTGGGGAGCGTGTGACAGGGCTGCGCGGGGGAGGCGTTAGGGTGGAGTGGAGCTGGCCTCGTGATCTGTGGCAGAGAGGCGGGTACACATTAGCAGAAGGGAATACGCGTTGTCTTCTGCCTTTTTTCTTTCCACGGACGTCGCCGTGTGCCCGCGCTCTCTCTCCCGCTCCCGCCGTCCCCCTTCGCCCATCTCTGTGACACCGCCTCTTGATTCTTGCGCGTATGTGGGCAGGGATGTGTGTGTGTGTGTGGATGAGG
>NC_018258.1:1388324-1396290 GCF_000227135.1 Leishmania donovani | reverse complement strand
TCGCATCATGCGGTGGGGAGCGTGTGACAGGGCTGCGCGGGGGAGGCGTTAGGGTGGAGTGGAGCTGGCCTCGTGATCTGTGGCAGAGAGGCGGGTACACATTAGCAGAAGGGAATACGCGTTGTCTTCTGCCTTTTTTCTTTCCACGGACGTCGCCGTGTGCCCGCGCTCTCTCTCCCGCTCCCGCCGTCCCCCTTCGCCCATCTCTGTGACACCGCCTCTTGATTCTTGCGCGTATGTGGGCAGGGATGTGTGTGTGTGTGTGGATGAGGACTGCTTTGTGCGCTCTTTTCTTGCTCAGTTCGCACGGCATGTGTTTGCGCCCTTCTCCTTTGGAGCTGGCTCTCTCACCGTTGGCTGCTTCAGTGTGGCTGCGCACGCACACATGCATACGAAACTCTTGTGGGTATGATGGGATAGTATGTGTTTCTGTGTGGCGCTGTCCGACTTTTGGCGTGAATTCTCTGTGAATGTGGTTGAGAATGTTTTGCCGTGAGTCTTGATGTACACTGTGCTGTCGCGGACGATGTTGTCCTGTGAGGAAAGGAAAAATACGTCGCCAGGCGCACCTGCGGTGAAGGTGCGAATTGCGATGTGCGTGTGTGCGTATATATCTCTATCCCTTACCATTCTCCTCCCCCTTCCCCTCACCCGTCGGCTCCTGCCCCTCGCCTTGCCACGCAGTCTCCATATCTTCGCCTAGCTTCCTTTTATCTTCGGCGTCTCTCTCACGCACGCACGCACGCACACCCGCTGCAGTGGAGTTGTCTGTGTCATTCTTCGCTTCGTGGCGTGATGATAGACGCGTGCGCGACCTCCCTTTATCTGTTGTAGTTTTGATCGTGACTCTGCCTTCAAAAAAAAAACTTTAACCCAAGCATGCTGCCCGAGCGCACCGCCCTCGACTGGCGGCGCATCGGCGAATCTCTCGCCGCCGGTGTTGTCGATTGGGCAGAAGAAAGGGCGGTAGTGTATGGTGGTGGTGGTGGTCATCCTCTCTGTGTGTAGGTCTGGCTACACGCAAGGGAAGGGCTACCACCCGGCTCGTTTTCAGTCTGAAGGGCACGTCTGGCGAAGCATCACCAGCCTGTGATTCCGATGGAGCCAGGACACTCATAATCCATATCCTTCGTTGTGCACCCCCCTCCCGACCTTACGTGTATGTGCCTTCTGGTAGCGGTCGAGACTCGCTGTTGCTATCCTTGTCCTCCAACCTTTTCCTCCTCTTCGATGTACCTCTCTCTTCCTCCATGACTCTCGCTCGCTGCCTTGGCTGCACACTCACACACACGCACGCACACTCAGGTAGGAAAACGCCTCAAGAGTGACAGCATTATTCAAGTACGTGGCCCATCGCGCTCGCATGTGCTCCAGGGAATGAACGCACTGGGTAACCGCTGCCGCTCCGTGATTGTGCTCGTGAACACCTCGCTCTACACGAGCCCGCTGCTGAATGAGGGATGTGGGTACCATTGCGGCTGCGTAGTCGTTTCCTCCGACCTCGCACCACTAGCAAGGGGCATCGTCCGTCATGCGGAGCACTTCTGCGAAGAGAACAACATCAGCTACCGAATCGTAACGATATCTGAGAAGGCGACCGAGATCGGTGAGATGATGACCAGCGCCCCCGCGGAGGAGTGGCTTACTTCTCCACTCACCCTTATCGACTGCACTCCAGCGGTGGACGAGGAGGTGCGTGTGGCCTCCCTGCTGGCGTGGCTTTATGGGGCGTACTCGTCCGCGGCATCCAGGGAAGGGAGCGCGACCGAAGCGCCGTACACGCTGGTGGCTGTCCTGGACGCAGCGCGACAAGTGCCGTGCCCGCCGCCTATTACTGCAAGCTCCTCCGCGGGCGGTGATACACTTGCGTGGCTACGACCGACGCCGAGTTACTACTCGGAGCTAATGGAATCCGTCGGCTCTTCAGCAGACAGCTGCGTTGTTTTTCCGGTGCACATGTACTCGCGCTACCCTGCTCTGCGTGACTGTGGGCTGCGGGAAAGGTGTACTGACGGCGGCGCGACTGCCCCGGTGCCGCTGGCCGCGTGGCCAAACAAGTGCACCCTGAGCGCGTTGCTTCGGGAGCTGGCATTCAAGGCGGGGCAGCTAGCCAAGTACGGCGCTTAGCGTGTGCACGTGGCGGCGGTCCGGTCGTGAGTGCTTCGCTGGTGACAACTGCGAGTGAGTGGGCTATGGTTTCAGGCCGCCGGCCAAGTACACGTGACTGACCGTACAGCCCTCAGTCGACGGCACCCCACAGCCCCCTTCCCACTTTTGTGGCACTCCTTAAGTGAGGTGGGGGTGAAGTGCCGTCGTTGTACATCACGTGGGCAAGGTCAACGTGCACGCATCGGAGAACGGGGCGTTTTTTTTGCCGATTCTCCCTATCCGCCGATACGCCCTGACGCTTCCACTGCTTCGGTTGGTGTGGCGGTACTGCCTTATCGCTCCCTCTCCCTCTGGCTCTCCCTCTGTTCTTTGACATCCAACGTCCGGCACCACTCGCGGCACGTCACCTATGCAACCGCAAGCTGCGCGTTCGCACGCACTCTTGCCAGCCTCGTCTCCGCGTGTGTTCAAGCGCACCTGCACAATCGCCCCGCTGATCACGGACGTCCACGCCAGCCACCGCCGCTCCTCTTCTCTCGCCTTCCGCCTCCCTCCCTGCCTGCCTGCCTACCCGCGTGCAGAGCCCCATGCAGGAGTGCGACCTGCCTTTCTGTCGTCTACCCTTGCAACAACGCGTATGCACGTAGTGGCCGACGTGTTCGTGGTGGAATGACACGCTGCAGGTAGCTAGTCACAGCGGGATGACATCGGTGAATGTGGCGCAGCTCCTGGCTGTTTGTGTCCGCGCATCGCTGGCGGCGCAGCGCTATGTGATGCTGAACCTTCTCAAGCTGCCAGAGGCGGGGGCGAAGATGGCCCATGCACACAACTCATCGCTAGAAGCCTCTGTGACGCACCCGCGCACAGTGCTTGACCTCTCCGATACTGAGAAAGGGGTGCTGATGGATTTGCTGCACCACGCCGTGAGTGTTGATGTCAAGTCGCGCCTTGGCCACCAGAATGGCGACGCCGCGGACGATCTCGTCACGACGGCGGATGTCCTCGTTCAGACTGTAGTGGTGCGTGCGCTGAAGGAATCCTTCCCTGCATTTCCATTCACTGTAGTTGGCGAAGAGGATCAGCCGAGCAGCGCTGTCGAAAAAGAGGCGGAGGCGTGCATGGCCATGCACTACAAGGCGATCTCCGCAATGCCGTATGAGGCTGAGTTGTACGCGCACC
This sequence comes from Leishmania donovani, assembly GCF_000227135.1. NCBI lineage: Eukaryota > Euglenozoa > Kinetoplastea > Trypanosomatida > Trypanosomatidae > Leishmania > Leishmania donovani. The sequence goes on along the minus strand of NC_018258.1, from coordinate 1,393,002 downwards.
TGCAGGCGAGCGAGAAATCCAACGCTGGCGCTGACGCTGCGGTCGTCCTGCACGCGGACTCCGATGAGGCAATGCGACGTCGCCTGGGCATTTTCATTGATCCCATCGACGGCACGAATTGCTTTGTGGACGGCGTCTGGCAAGCCCCGATGACGCTTGTGGGCATCACGCTGGACGGTGTTCCCATCGCCGGCGTCATGAACCGCATTTTTTACTACCCGCTGACGTGCACCGACGGGCCAGCCGCGACGGAGCCGCAGGAGAAGACCTGTGTGCCCGGTCTGTCGGTCGTGTTGAACACGCCGACTCTTGCGTCGCCGTTTGTGGTATTTGACGGAGAGCTGGTGCCGGCACCGGGGCAGATGGAGCCGCAGCTAGAGTGCACCTGCGAGACGCCGCTTGCCGTGTGTCGCTCGAGCACCACGAAGGAGGTGTTTCTCCAGCGCTTGCTGACACAGCTGGAGCCCTGCAACGCCGTTTATGCCCGTGGTGCGGGCTACAAGCAGTATCATCTGCTCAAGAAAATTCTGACGGGGCACCATGTAGCGCATGAGGCCATCACCCCAGCGGACATCTTTGTGTGCCCACCGGCGACCATCAAGAAGTGGGACTGCTGTGCCGCGCACGCATTCCTCTACGCGCTCGGGGGCGAGATTTTCGACCAGAATGGCGTGCCGATTCGCTATCCGGTCGTTGGAACATATAGTGCAGCAACCACCTCCCTGCCTGAGATTGCCGTGCTGACGGACGGGCTGGTAGCGGTGACTCCGTACGCAATGCATGAGGTGGCTCGACGTCTGGGGTGGACGCTTACGCTCGCGCCGTAAGTGAGCGACGCGCGAAAAGCAGAGGACGTGCTCAACGGCTCTCGCAGACAGAAAGTTTCGAATCCTTCCCGATGTCACGCACCGATTAAATGCCGCGCTTCCCTCCTTGCTTGTCGTTTTCTTTTTTGTTCCAATTCGATTCTCTGTTTCGCTTGCTACTGCTCTCTTCTTGTCACCGGTCTGTGCTGCGCATGTGTGTGCGTGGCAGACATGTGCCGCAGCACCAAATCAACTCTCCTTCCGCGAAGGTGTTGAGGAAGGCGAGAGGGGCTTCGCGAGAGGCGATGCGCACACGTATATGTATGGACCCCTTGGCCGAGGATATCACCGTTCTTGGGTGTGATTAGGCCTTTTTTTTTCGCTCTTGTGCGCGGCGTCAGCCGTGCGTATCGGCTGCTTTGATACCCCTCGGCGTCGCTGCGTGTGCACTCTTGTTGGAGCTCGATGGAGTGAACTCTCCCCTTGCTGCCCCCCTCCGTCTGGCCCTCTCTCGCCCTCCATCTCTGTATGTGATGGGCGTCGCACTCCACCTGCCCACAGCGCCACGCGTCACAAAGGCAGCGCACGCGACGCAGTGACGCATGCCCTCTTCGGCTCCGCCTGCTCGCGGCGCTCCTCGGCAGGTGGAGTCGAGGGCTTACGTGCAAGACGGCGACAGGGGGAGAAGAGCGAGTGAACGGCAGCATTCCTGCCGCTGCAGCAATTTGATTGCTGATGTCGGGCAGGGGTGGCCGTAGCGCTCTCCCGTGCCTGTGCGTGCGTGCGCGAACGCACGGGTTCACTCTTTGACGGTTCTCCTCCTCCCAGATCAGCGCGCGACGAGCATGGGTGTGCATGTGTGAGCGCGTGTCTCACTCTCACGTCGTTTCGGCTTCTGCGCTGATTGCCGCCCCATGAATGAGACCGCCATCGACCGTGTGGCCGACGGGGGGGAGGTTCAGTGGCGTTTTCGGCGCTAGCGACGGCCACCCAATGGGCGACAGCGCATGTCTTCACGCAGAGCCACAAGCTGGCGGCTAGCACGAACTGCCGCGAGTGAGACATATAGCCCTACCGTCGTGATGGCCTGATGCGGAGCTTCGAGGGCATTTCACCACGTCTGCGTCAGCTCAGGGCTGGACGGCTACCTCAACCTTGACGAGTTCAAGACGGCCTTGCGCCCGGTGGGAACCTCCGAGGACAACCTGAGTGTCTAGGCTGTGTGCGCCGGCAGATTCAGCGGCACTGTTGACGACCTCGGCCTGCAAGAAACGATGTTGTGCGGCGCGACTAGCAGCCCTGTGTACGGGGTGCTTTTTTTTACCATCTCGACCTCATCAAGACGCTCGTACAGACGAAGCCGAGGCAGCACCGTCGGCTTGGCTTTGGGGATGGGGCCGTGCGAGCGCAGTACCGCGACTGTGGGCTGCACAGCGTCTACGGCGGCGTGGGGCTCGCGGCAGCCTGCCTCTTTGCCCGAAGCGCCCTTGCGTCTGTCAGCGGCGAGTGCATCTTGAGCATGTTGGCTTTCAATCGCGGCAGACGTACGCACAAGGGCTCGCCAGTGCGGCCAATGGCTGCAGCTTGTGCGTCTTGCATGAGTGCATTTTGGTATTGGCAACGTGGGTGGTGTCTGCCAAATGCGCTCTTCTCCATGGTGCCGTATCCCGCCGTGTGGTAGCGGAGCTTGGCGTACACCTTCTCTGCACGGCGTCCTTGCTCACGGTGACGCGACCATGCAGAGTCGCTCCCTCTTCCTCTCGCACACACGCATCTGGCCATGCTTGGGTGCGTGCAGTACGTGTCCGCGTGGCAAAAGACGGACGCCCCGACACTGCGACACGAGAGAGCGCCTCCACCCACACACTCACACGTACATGTGAGGGAGCGTCTTCTTATCGGCGTTTGCGTCGCCGGTGGTTACGCGGAGGTTTGCATGTGTGCACAGAAGGGTGCAAAAGCCATGCGCGGGTGTGCGTGTGTGGGTGTGTGTTTACGCACGTAGAAGAATGACTGCCGTCCCCTCCCCACCCCGCCCCACACACTGCTCCGATATGTTTTCGAGTGGGCAGCTACTCTCTTTATGTGGCTGCGGATGTCGTGTCCTTCCACAGGGCAATGCTCGTCTGGCGCCGATGGCGCAGCACGCGTATGCAAAGAAGGGGCGAGGAAGGGCAAGCAGGGCCCGTTAGGCGCATGGCGCGATTCGATGGCAGGACAGCTGGTCCTATAGGGCCAGGATGTTAGCCGTGGCGCAACCAGTGGTGGGTGAGAGGTTGTTGTGCATGCGTGCATTTGTTGACGTGATCGCTGTGGTGGAATGGCACATTGAAGAAGGCCTGTTCACGATTCCTGTGTCTGCTTCCGCCTCCTTATTCGCTACTTGGCTGCTCCATCCGCAGCAGCATACTCCACCACGCAAACGCGGCTCACCTGTATCAACAGCGTCATTCCTTCAGGTGCGCCACGCACACACAAGCGCCGTCTTCTTCTCATAACCATTCGCGGAGACGATATATCAGCAGAGATCTCGGGCCCACCCCGCACCCTCAAACACATCCCCCTACACTCCTCTGCCCCGATGCCGCCAGCATCGAACACGCCTGCGCGCGAGAAGGAGCATCTGCACCGCATGTTCTCCGCTGCCGCGAACGCCCTCGCCGACCTCTACCGTGAGTCATCCAACTCCTACGAGGCAGGCTACCGCGACGCGCTCCTCTTTGTGCAGCGCTACCTGCAGAGCAGCTCGCCCGTCACAGAGCGCGGGCTCCCCCCATCCTCGGCCTTCTCCATCTGCGAGACCGTCAACGCGCAGCACATGGCGCAGTTTTTGCAGCACACAATTGCGACTCGCCGTGAGCGCATGGCAGCGGTGCGTGGCATCCACTCGTTGCGCCGGCGCAGACGCGAGAGTGAGCAAGGGAACAGCGGAATCGATGACGCTGGTATCGCGCGCGACGACGGAGATGCCAGGGAGAACGACGAAGATGACGATGGAGAGGAACCGTGCTTGACACCGCGGTCATCTCCGGTGGTGGCGATTGAGCCGCCGGCGGATTTGACAGCTCTCGCAGCATCCGGAGTTGTGAGCACGGCCACGCCTCGCTTTTCTCCTGGCGCTCTCGTTACGGTGAATAGCACGTCGCCTGCTTTGAGTCGCGAGATGGAGCACGTAATACATACAGAGCATCCAGTGTCTGGGCGGTTGCCGTACCAGCCGCGCCGCCAGCGCCCCCGCATGGAGCGCATGCACGGCCATGGCTCTCTGGGCTCCGCGGATGGGCGTCCCCTGCCCACCCAGCTCCGCATCGGAAGGAGAAGCTGAGTGAAGGGAGATGATACTTGGTGCAGGTATATTGGCTACCGAGCAGGCTGCCTGGCAGCCTTCTGCTTCTCCTGCGGCACGCAGCGGCGTTTTGTTTGTTGTCTGCGACTTCACAGTGCACAGCGTTGATTCATCGCACACCCTTTCTCTCTCCCTTGTGAGTGCTGCCCTACCCTCTTCGCTTCCCAGGTCCGTGGTGCTGTGAAAGGGGGCGGGCGCTCTCGCTCGCTCGGGGATGGAAATTGTTCGGGTGACGTACCGCGTATATGTCTTTTCACAGTGGTGCCGTTGATTTCTCATCTGCTGCTGCTCTCAGCATCTCTTTCTCTCCCTCGCATCACCGCGGGTACGGCCGTGCGTGCCTGCCTGTGTCGATGCCTCTTTCAAGGATGGTGTGCTTGTCGCTGCCTTTGTGTACGAAAACTCATTAACGTACGTGCACCGGGCCCGCCTCTCTGCCACAGATCACGAGGTCAGCTCCACTCCACCCTAACGCCTCCCCCGCGCAGCCCTGTCACACGCTCCCCACCGCATGATGCGAAGCCGC
>NC_018258.1:1360557-1388225 GCF_000227135.1 Leishmania donovani | reverse complement strand
ATGATGCAAAGCCGCCGTAGACACAGGCGTTGCAGCGCAGTGTGCCAACGCAGTCGTCTGAGAGCATGGCCTCTGCCTCAAACACCACCCACCCACCCCCGCTCCGCAGGCCGCCACCTGGTGCATCCCCCTCGGGGGCGGCTCAGGCTCCCCGCCTCTGTAGGTGGTGAGGGCCGGGTGGGATGTGCTCGAGTCACATTGGCGCCTTGCCCATCATATGTATGGTGCAAGCGTGTGCACCGTCGCAGGTCTCTCCGGCGGCGCGCCATCCACAGCATGGCCGCCGACATCCGTAGCGATACATCGCTCTGACCTCCTCCCCCACGTCGCAGGTGTCTAGCCCTGTCGCCAGCGGAGGCGGCTCGGCATTGGCAGAGGGATAGTGGAGTGTGGGGGAGGGGGGTGCACTGGACCCTGCAATACCGCGCGCTGAGCTGTGTGTGCCCCCTCCCTTCCCCCCTCTCACCCCATCGGTGAGTGATAGGACGCGGATGTTTAAAGCGTGGAAAAATGATTGCTCGTCTTTACCACTCCATCTCCCTCCATGCGCTGCGCTCTCTCCTCCTTCTGGTGCGTCACCTGCTCGCCTTGGCTTTCAACATCGCCATGCGGGCGTATCTTCTCTGTGAACACGATGACACTGGCAGGCCGACCAGGCGGCCTGTCTCTCTGCTTCGCTGTGGATATATTCCCCTCACCTATTGTCGAGCCCCTCCTCTACTCCGCTGCCACGACTATCATCATCTCCTCACCGTTGCCACACCGCCCTCACTCACTTTTCGAGTCGAAAGAAGAAAGCGCACACGCTCAAAGGCGCGCCTTCCACGTGGGGATGTCTGGTAAAGCGCCCGCGCCCCTCTGCCTGCGGAGCCTCAAGAAGGAAGATCTCAACTACGAGGGCCGCGTACGGGCCGAGAAACACAAGGATGAGCTTATCATAGACTACACCGCCTACCTGGCGGCTCACCCGGAGATCACCCCACTCCTACACGACATCATGCAGCACTTGCTGTTGCAGAAACCAGACCATCCACTTGCGGCCATGAGCGAGTTTGTGCGGGCGCGCACCTCGAGTTTTTTGTAGGCATGTGACGCTGCACAATGCGCCAGCGCAAGAACGAAAACAACCCCCTCTGCGCGTGGCTTTTGTCGGTGCTGTGCGTGAGCCCCTCACTCGCCCACACGCACACCTCCCATCGTTTCCACCTCACCCATCGCAGTGCCCTTGTCGACATGTACAGTACTCACGGACGCCCTTAAGGGGCAAATTATGCCACGCTATTATCCATTTAGGAGGCCGGCATCGAAGACACGAAACACATACCGCGCCAATGAGTATCTGCTCTCTTCCATTTTGAGGGAGACTGGTGAGCGGCGGCTATCATGAGCTCCCTCTACATGCCCACAGGGTCCGGTGTGTCCGTGGTGAATCACGAAGATGGCCGCTGCTAGTTAGAACGCTACCCCCTCTTCCCTTCCTCCCTTCCGTTCAGCGAACCTCGCCTGCCACCGTCCACTCCACTCTCCGCTGCTGCCCCTCCGTTTTCTCCTTCACGTCGCCTCCCTTCCGTTCGTCGATCACCTGCGCACGAGCGTCGTCGCATCAGTGGAGAGACGGTGCCGATCGTATTCGCACCAGTCTGTCTCTTGTTGGTTTGTTTCTTGAGGTTGTCACACGCCTCTGCAGATCCATGTTTGGTGCCACCGCGCCTTCGGCGGGCATCGGTGCCCCTGCTGCCGGCTTCGGTAAGGCTCCAGCAACGTTTGGCACCAGCGCCTTATCCGGCACGAACACCACCGCCACCACCAGCGGTGGCTTCGGTGCTGCGGCCGGCGCCTCGGCAACACCGGGCTTCGGCACCGCGTTCGCAGCCCCTACGGCCAGCGCCGCACCAGCTGGAGGAGCATCTGGCTTTGGCAGCAGCGCAGCATCAGGGACCACCGGCTTCGGAGGGGCAGCCGGCTTCGGCGCTGGCGGCTTCGGGGCCGGCGGTGGTTTTGGGGCGAAGCCAGGGGGCGGTTTTGGCGCCAGTGCCACCTCTGGCTTCGGAGCACCCGCAACAGGGACCACCGGCTTTGGTGCAGGGGCAACGGCACCGGCAGCGATCGGCGGTTGGGGCATGCAGCAGCCCAACCCCGACATACAACCCCAGGCACCCCAACAGCAGCAGCCGACCGTGACGCTGCAGGACTTCGCGCGGCAGAGCGCCCTCGCCAGCTACCTCGTTAAGCTGGACGAGTCCTACAACGCGCTGCACCCCAACTGCCGCTTTAGAGCCTTTGTGTACAACAGTTGCGGGGCGGGGCAGGTAATGGACGCAATTCAGAAGGAGCGCTACACGGCCTACCTCAACGGCGGCGGGTGCAGTGAGGAGGCCTACATGCAGGCACTCCACCAAAACCCTGACCCCGGCCGCCTCTACCCATCCCCCATCCACTTCTCCCAGGAGCTCCTGCGGCGGACTGAGAAGCAGAGGGACGCCGTAAAGGTGCTGCAGAAGAAAGTGACAGAGCTGCTGCAGGATATCGACACAGTGGCAGGCATGGACGCCGCGAACGTGCGGCGGCAGCGCGAGGTGGAGCAGGAGGAGGTGATGCTGCAGCACCGATGGTACTCGCTTCTGTGCAAGATGGAGCTGCTTCGCCGTCACGGCAGCTCTTGCGGCGAGGAGGGCCTGCTGAGCAGCCGTGTCGAGCAGCTCCGCAAGCTCTTGCGAGCGCCTGGTCGCTTCAGTCAGCTACTGAGTGAGCTGCGGCCGTTCCTGACAGAGGAGGCATCGCGTGTGGCAATAATCACGCAGCAGTCGGCAAACAAGACGGAAGCACGTCAGCAGCAGCAACAGCGCCGCTTCGTCGGATCCGCGCCAGCAGCGTGGCGGAACCCTGGCGGTCAGCCACTCCTGCGCTCCGAGGTGGATCCGTGCATCATAAATGGCTGGATCCAGTTTGCCAAGCAGATGCAGGACGGAATTGAGACGCTGAATGAGCTTCTCAAGACAGATCTAAAGGAGATGCAGGCAATCCGCAGCCGTGTGGAGGCCTCTTAGTTCTTTGAGGAAGGGTGGTGGTGACGCAAACTCTCGAATTGGTGTTGTTGAGCCTCTCTCGTCTGCCACGCTCAGTGCGGGACGGTCATCCAAGAGAACGACGCACAGCGGTGTCGGCGCCGACACAGGTGCGGTGCGTGGCACTGCTTCCCTGCCACGCACGTACTCGCGTGTTTGGTCGATTCCTTCGCCCCCTCCCCTCCTCCCGCCCGCTTCCTTCATTCTTTTTTCCGGGGGAGGGGAAGGGTCGAGGACCTCATCAGCCCTCTAATGCGCTGAAAGAGTGCCTATTCACCATTTCCAACCCACTGTCCCTCAGCGCGTCTCTGTCCCGCCTCTCGTTGCGTCTTGTTTGCCTTGCCCTCTGCACATAGGCGTGCCGTACGCACCATTGAACACCGTCACTCTTCGTTCACTTCTACTCAGTGTGGCACATCGCACGGGGTGGGGAAGGGAGTCATCATGACGGACGGGGTGTGGCGCAGCTTCCGTTTCTTCGACAGCGAAGCCCTTGCGGCCGCCTCCTCCTTAGCGGAGCTCAACGTCGTGTGCTCATGCCTGACCCCCACCTCGCTCGTTGTGGGCGACTGCGAAGGTCAAGTGCTCTTCCTCGAACGCCATCCCGCGTCGACGGCCGCCTCGCCGGGGGGCAGGTGGTGTTTTCAGGCCTACGCGGGCCCAGTCACACACATCCGATACTGCGCACTGCGCAACACCCTCATCACGATCGGCAATGACGATGCGGTTCACAACACGATTTTGAGAGTCTGGGACCTTGACCAGCTCGTGGCCCTGTACCGAGGCCTTCTGGGCCTTAGCCCAGCCGATGTCTCGACTTCCGTTCCGGGGGCATCAGCAGCGGATGCCCCGCTCCGGTGGAGACCGCCCTGCCAAGAGCACCGCATTCTACCCGCTAGCAAAGGCGCGAGCGGCGGCGCTTCGAGTGCGCATGCCTCATGCGAAGAGGCCCCTCTAGTGACAATTCTGCTGGATGAGTCGAAACAGATGCAGTGCCACTTCAAGCCATCCTGCACGACTGCAGGCACGCTTTCTCCATCTCCCACCGGCAACTCCACTGCCAAGGGGTTCTCGTCGCATGCAGGGGAGGCTGGCAGCACCGGCGTCGTCTCATGCGGCTCCATCCGCTCTGCTGTCGTGAGCTTCGATGTGGTGCCAGATCTCTCGTGCGCCGCTGTCGGGCTCGTCACGCGGGACTGTGTAGTGCTGCAAGGGGATCTGGCGAAGGAGCGGTCGGTTCGAGTGCTGACGATCCGCAGCGGCCTCGCCAAAGGCGCTCTCACGTTTGTCGGACTCCCCAGCATGCAGCTCGCGACGTTGTGGGAGACCAAAGGCGGTGGCCATGCGAGCGACATCAGCGGCGGAGGCACCAGCGCCTTCTCTTTTCTGACAGACAGCGCCCGCGCGCTGACAAGGTCGGCGAGTGCATCGAAGGTCGACTGTAGCGGTGATGCGGTGACAGCGGCGGGGGTTCAGGTGCTGTACACGGTCTACGAGGACGTGGTTACGTGCTGGGCGTTGCGAGCCAACGGCAACTGGTCCGAATACCCCTGCCCCACCTCCAGCGGTGGTGCTCCGCGTTTTGGAGCGGCTCTGACGTCGCGTGGCGAGCTGCTCGTGCTGTGCAAGCAGGCCGCATCACACGCGACAACTGGCAGCCGTGTTGTGCGGCTCGGCCCCGCTGATCCAGCCTCCAGCGTCCCCGTGCCGTACGACCCGACGATGAAGTCATGTGTGCATCCCATCCACGTCGACCACGTGCCGGGACGCTGCTTCCTCTACACGCACCGTCAGTACCTCGTGCTGCTGGTGCAGCACGACGGAAGGCCAGAGCAGTTTCAGCTGCAGTGCCTTGACCTCGCCTATCGCATCCGTGGACTGAGTCGCCCGCAGGAGACGTACACAAACTGCGCCATGCTGCTGGCGGACGAAACAGACATGCTGGTGCTGTTTCTCGACCCGGCTGTGCGCACACGGCAGCTCGCGTTGCGAGGTGTGCGACTACGCGAGGCAGACACGCAGACCAAGCTGGAGCTTCTCTTCAGCAAGGAATGCTACGGCATTGCGCAGCAGCTGGCGCAGACGATGGAAGGGGCCGACCCGACACTGCAGCTACGCATCCGCAAGCGCTACGGCGACTACCTCTATGGCAAACGCAAGTTTGATGAGGCCATGGCCCAGTACGTGGGCACGATCGGGCATCTGGAGTCGTCCTACGTCATACAGCGGTACATGGGCAGCGCACACATGGAGCAGCTCATCCGCTACTTGGAGGAGCTGCACAACGAGAAGCAGAGCGCCCACACCAACGTGGCTCACACAACGCTGTTGCTCAAGTGCTACATCAAGCGCAAGGACGAAGCTCGGCTCAAGGCGTTTATCCACCGTGACGACGTGCGGTTTGATGCGAAGAACGCGATCGAGGTGTGCCGAGAGGGCGGATACGCCGCGGCGGCGCTGCACATTGCCGATCGCTACGCCGCCGTGTACGACTGCGCACGCATTCGCTTGTACGACATGCAAGAACCCCTCGAGACGCTGTCGTACGTCCGCACGCTGGGGATCGATGAGGCGGAGCCGATTTGCTCGCAGCTCGGCAAGGACCTTCTTCTTGCGGCGCCTCGCGCCACGACAGAGCTGCTGATAGAGCTGTGCGTGCACTGGAAGGGGCCGGGACGGCGCCTAGTGAACGTGCCCGCTCTCCCTGCGCTTGCGCCTGACGCTGCTCGTTTTCCCACTTGCACGGGAGATGCGATAGGAGGCGGGCCGCGGCACCCCCACCACGCGAACGCGTCTGCATTCCTGCACATCTTCGTCGACGCACCGGTGTGTCTCATGAACTTCCTTCGCGCGGTGGTGGAGAGTGGTGTGCTGAATGAGGATGCCGCGACACCCGCGCCGATGCAGATGGCTGTGGAAGGCAACGCAGCCACGCCATCGTCACCTGCACCGCACTCTCCCACAGTGACATCGGGCCCGCATGCAGTGCTCTACAACACGCTGTTGGAGCTTTACATGACTCGTGAACTGAAGAGCACGCTTCGACTGGTACCCCAGACAACAGCAGCAACGGCCGGTGCAGTCTCGAGCGCTGACGCGACGGCCGAGTTCCCATTGGAGCCGTACAAGCGACGGCTGGAGCAGGCGCGGACGTTTCTGGAGGCGTACAAGGGTCGCTACGACCACTACCTCGCGCTGAATCTGGCCCATCAGCACGGTTTCGAGGACGGCATCCTGTACCTCCTCCGCCTCCTCGGGCTCTCAGAGGAGATCCTCGGCTACTACGGCGCCAAGCTGAACGACTCCAACTCCACCCCGGCCGAGAGGCACGAGGCGACCGCGAAACTCTTTCAGGCGTGCCAGGACAGTCCGGCATCCGACAGCAGCACGACCACCATGTGGATGACTCTGCTGTCGCAGCTCATGCGCACCGCAAAGACGGAATCGCTCGACATTGTGAAGGTGCTGGACTACATCGAGGCCCACGACGCGCTATCGCCGGTGGTGGTGCTGCAGATACTGAGCAGTGGCCCTGAGAGTACTCTGGATCTGCGCACCGTGCGGAATTACTGCCAGCGGTGTCTGCTGAAGCAGACGCAGCAGTTGCAGGAGGTGCTGGCGCAGACGTCGCAGCGACTCGGCGAGATGGAGCGTATCAAGAAGGAGGTCGTCGCTCTGCAGACCTCGGCTGTCGTCTTCCAGGCCACCACGTGCGCACACTGCCATCAGGTGCTTGACACTCCGACGGTGTACTTTATGTGCAGGCACGCCTTCCATCACCGCTGCCTCTACACAGCGGCAGAGTGCAACGTATGCGCGGCGGCCCATCGCCGGCAGCTCGACACCACCCGAGAGGCGGCGCAGCACGACCTGCCGCTGCAGAACCCGAGCAACTTTGCAGCGCAGCTCTTTCAGGACGTGAAGTGCGGCCGCGACGCGACGGACGAAGTGGCGGGTGCAGGTGCAGGTCGGAACGGGAGAACCCCACAGGATGGCTTTCGCGTGGTGGCGGACTACGTTGCCCGCGGTGCCCTCGGTGCGCCGCCGCCGTACAAAGACGCGGGCCCCTTCGGCTGCCAATCGCCAACAGTGCCGCACCACCCCAGCGGAAGTCATCAGCGTGGGGCGGCGGGCGTGGCTGGCGCGGACGACCTCGACACTTGGTAGACGGCGGCATGGGTGCATGTGTCGGATATGGACTCTCATGCAGGTCTAAGCGAGATGACGAGAGAAATGCCATCGCCGCACCAAGAGGTGGATGAGGTGCCACGGGCGCTGAAGAAGGACGCGGTAAGCGCAAGAGGTGAGCCGTCACGGCGGTACAGAAAAATGCGCGGGCTGGACTCCTCCCCCTCTCTCCTTCAGCTGCTGTTCTGCGCGGACGTTGGCGGGCTCTTTCTTGCGCTCCTTCCGTGCTCTCGTCTTTCCACCACCTCTATTGGTGCGACACTCCTCCTGGCCTCTTCACGCATCTTCTTGCCCCGTTCTCTCACGCAGGACTTCAACGCAGACCGCGCCCATAGAGAACACCTCCCCCCCCCTCCCCCCAGCTCCCACGCCATACTCCTCCCTTGCTGCTGGCACTACAGACACACAGGCTACCGCCAACCATATATACCATCTCAGCAACACTGTTGCCACCCAAGCAGTAACCACTACTGGCAGTGGCTGGGAGTGGGAACGCCGCTGTCGCCCCGCCTCTCATATCCTTTTCCAGTTAGTGGCCTTGGTGCACTTCATTCCGCAGAACACCGAAGTCGGCTACCTGAACACTGCATTTCTGCTTTCTCTCCATATTTGCACACACACGCACAACCCTTCATCACCGTTCTCCCGTACTCGAGCTGAGATGGCGGCTCGCCGTGTGGTGCGCCTGCCCGATGGCACGGCGGCTCCAGCGCTAGGACAGGGCGTGTGGATGATGGGTGAAAAACCCGAAAACCGCACACGCGAGCTAGCGGCGCTGCGAGCCGGTATGGAAGCGGGCATGACGCTCATCGATACCGCAGAGATGTACGGCAACGGCCGCTCCGAGCGACTTGTGGCAGAAGCCATCAAAGAGACGCCACGTGAGCGGCTCTTCATTGTCTCGAAGGTGCTGCCAACAAACGCATCGCGGGCGACCATTTTTCGCAGCTGTGATGCCTCCCTCCAGAACATCGGCACAGACTACTTGGACCTGTACCTTCTGCACTGGCGCGGCCGTGTTCCGCTGCCCGAGACCGTGACGTGCATGGAGGAACTCGTCAAGAGCGGCAAGATTCGCCGCTGGGGTGTGTCGAACTTCGACGTGGACGACATGAAGGAGCTGTGGCGCGTCCCCGGTGGCGACAAGTGCGCGGTCAATCAGGTGCTTTACCACCTTGGCTCCCGCGGCATCGAGTACGATCTCCTTCCCTGGCTCAGGGAGCACAACGTGCCAGTGATGGCCTACTGCCCCATCGCTCAGGCTGGCGAGCTCAAGTCGGAGCTGTACAAGAGCACTGTTGTGCAGAGCGTTGCGGCTCGCCACAACGCCACCGTCACACAAGTTCTACTTGCCTTTGTGCTGCGCAGCGGCCACGTCATCGCAATCCCACGCTCCAGCAACCCGGCGCACACAAAGGAGAACGCGGCGGCAGACAGCATTGAGCTGACAGAGGTGGACATGGCACAGCTGGACGCGGCGTTTCCTGCCCCCAAGCACAAGACGCACCTCGATATTGTATGAGTAGAGTGCAGCGTGTAGTCCCGTCGTGTGAGACTACAACCCCATTATCTCTGCGTGTGCACACGTGCCTCGGCCTCTTGTTTTCCTCAGCAGCGAAGAGTCGGCGACCCTTCTCTGCTCTGCATATGTTCCGTTGCGTCTCCGTTGGTTTGAGTTGTGCACGTCGATACAGAGTGGCACGTTGCCTGCGTCGGTGGGCCATGCGCATAGCGCGTCGGGGATGCGTGCATTCCCGTGTCGTTGCACCGAAATTTCAAAAAAAAAAAAGAGAGCTACAAGCATGCATTCAGCAGCCCTCACGTGGAGGGATACGGAGCTGGCAACCCATCATGGGTGCCGCTTAGCTGTTCCCTTTTAGCTCTGCAAGGCCGCTGGGTTTGTCCTTGCACACGACTTCCGCCGTGTGATGTGAACACACCGATATCCGTTGTGCGGGAACTCTGTCCTGTTTCGAGTGCGCTCACTGCCGGCTCTCTCTTTCATGTTCCTTCGCTGTCCACAATTCGCTTATGCTGCGCTTCTCATCTCCATCTTCTCTGTCGTTGTGTCTGAGGTGCTGGTCGGCAGAGCCCGATCACCGTGCGGCCTGCATCGAAACTCACAGGCGCGGCACACAAAAAGCGTGGATGTTGTAACGCACGGCAACGGTACCTCGAGACCCTTTCGTCGAATCTGTTTCGTCTTGCTCTCTCCCTCTCTTTAACCTCAACCTCCACCGCCCGTGGCGGACGTCGGAATGGGCAGGAAGAAACGCGTGAGTGATGTGGAGACGACGCCGGAGCTGAGCTTCGTGCAGGGCGGTGTCCTCAACACGATCATCGTCAAGGGGACAGAGGAGATGCAGCAGATCGCGGTGGACACCGCTGCGTTCCTCGAGGACAAGCGGGTGGTGCGTAGCACGAACATGGATCAGGTGACCTTCTCCCAGAATGCCATCTTCAAGGTCACCCTTGACTTTGCAGAGGCAATCCCGTGCATTCCCGAGATCGCGGTGCGCGAGTCGACAGACTGGATGCTGCTCAGCTGCGCCGGAAACCACGCGCACTACTCGACGGTAGACCAGCGCCTCATACTTCAGCAGTGCAAAGCATCCTTGCAGAGCAACATACCGGAGCTGGAGTTTCCCATCTGCCTTGTGCTGCGGTTTGATGATGATCAGTGGGTAGTCGAGCGCGCCATTCGCTAAGAGGGCGCAGTGGTATCTACGTGCAGTAGCCGTCCTCACCGCAGTGCGTGTGCATGTCCTCGGTGAATATCTTTTTCGCCAGTTCTCCTTGCGTCCTGTCATCTCTCTTTCAAGGACCCTCCCCAGCCCACCCCCTTCCGTACACTCCTCTGGAATCGAGCGACGCTCGGCCTACACGACAGCAACACCAGTGGCGTCCTTCCTCCGCTCTGAGAAGATGCATCAAAATGGACATATCAGACGGCGGCATGCGGCGCTGTCCCTCCAACCGCCATCCACCTCTTGCTCCCACCCTCCTCCTCCTCCTCCTCCTCTCTCCTGCATGTCTGTCCTTCGACAGTGGCGTATACTCGCTGCTGTTTGGATCTCTTCGTCTCGTGCGTGCAGGTGGCTCTGGTGCCTACCGACTTGCACAGAGAGAGAGAGACAGCGTCGCGCACGTGTGCGCATGTGCTTCAGCGCCCCTCTTACTGTCGCACACCCACCCTTGTCTGTTTTGCGCTGGGCTTCCCTCGCCTCAAAACCCTCCACCGCCCTCCGGTCAGCAGGCCTTGTGGCTCTAGTACCTGCCAGCGCGTTCTCCTCTGAACTACTACGTTAACGTCGCCCAGGCGCGAAGCTGCTGCGTGCGCTGGCATTTCTTTCGGTTGTTTTCTCTTGTTTTTGCGTTGCTGCCTGACAGCATCTCCTACCCCCTAGCCTCTCCACTGACTCACGGTCATGGAGGCCGCCCCCGCTGCCGCTGCGCAGCGACCGCCGCAGACCCAAAAGCGGCCCCGCGAGGAAAGCAACGCCCCGCTACAGGAAGGTAGCAACGGCAGCGTGCCCGCTACCTTCTCCAGCGAGGCCTCCGTCACCACGCCTGTTGCCGACACGGAGCTCGTCGTCGACGTCGATCAGCCAGAGACCAACCCGCAGGCGCCGGCCGTTGACGCCCCGCGTTCACGATCGCGTGGACTAGCCGCCGTCGGGCCAGGCTCCATCTCACCCGTCGCGGCCTCCCGCAGCGGCACTGACGGTGCCAATAACTGCCAGCCGGCTGCAGCGGTCACAACACTGTCGTCGTCTTCGGCATCTGCGGACGCGCGCCGCTTCAAGCAGCCCACCCTTGCCGCCTACGGCATGGTCAGCGACACGATGGCGCTCAAGAAGGAAATCAGCGACCGTGACAGTCACATCGAGGAGCTTAATCGCGAGGTGGAAGGGCTGCGTGCCGAGGTGGGGCGGCGCAATGACCAGATACACTTCATGGACGGTCAATGTCGGCAGTACCAGAAGAAACTGGAGCACTTCCAGTCTGTCATGCGGCAGGAGATGCTAAGCGCTGCCCAGAAGGACCGCTCGGAGGCACGGCGCGTCCTCTATCAGAAACATTTCGAGCTCGGCCAGACCGCGACGTGGCACAGCAACGGCCAGACTGTATGGATGGAGGGCGATCGAGTGCGCACGCTGTTCTTGAAGCTGGCCAACCTCACTCAAAAACGTGAGGAGGTCGAGGCGCTCAAGAAGGCGGCGCAGAGCAACGTGAAGCACCTGGCCCGCCAGGAGCGCGAGCGGGAGGACTCTGGCGCCGGCCCGGACCTGCAGGACGCGCTGATGGCTGCCCAGATGGAGTATCAGCTGCGCGCGTCCGAGCACGCCGCTCTGACCAACACCATCGCCGACATCAAGCTGAAGCAGACAGAGATCGAGCACGAGAAGAAGGCCTTCGTGAAGGAGATGCGCCGCGTGAATGACGAGGACACGTCCGAGTTCTTGGCGATCCCCACCATCGGCGAGGGAGACCGCTACGTCCTCATGCATCTACTAGGCAAGGGTGGCTTCTCGGAAGTGTGGAAGGCGTTCGACCTCGTCGAAGGCCGCTATGTGGCATGTAAGATTCACCACATTCAGCGCGAGTGGCCTGCCCAGACGCGTACTCACTACCTGCGCCATGCGCAGCGGGAGCTCGACATCATGCGCGCGCTCGATCACCCGCATCTGACGCACCTCTACGACGTCTTCCCTCGCGGTGACAACATGTTCATCTCCGTGATGGAGTACAGCAACGGCATGGACCTCGACACCTACCTCAAGCGCTACCGCACCTTCAAGGAGGCCGACGCGCGGCTCATCTTTCTGCAGGTCGTGGACGTGCTGCGCTACCTCGCCTCCCTCGACAGCCCTATCATCCACTACGACCTAAAGCCGGCCAACATCCTGTTGCACCGCGACGACCCAACCATCCTCGACATCAAGATTACCGACTTTGGCCTCTCCAAGATCATCGGCGCCACCCGCGAAGGCCCCAGCGACAACCCGTCCATCGAGCTCACCTCGCAGGGCACCGGCACGTACTGGTACCTGCCGCCCGAGTGCTTCGAAACCTCCTCGACACCGCGCATCAGCAACAAAGTCGACATCTGGTCCGCCGGCGTCATCTTCTACCAGATGCTCTTTGGCAAGCGGCCATTCGCCGAGGGCGAGTCGCAGCGCCGCATATGGCAGGAAAAGCTCATCATTCAATCCGCGCGCACACTGCACTTCCCAGACACACCCAAGGTAAGCGAGGAGGCCAAGGACATCATCCGTGGCTGCCTCGCCTTCAACGAACGCGAGCGATGCGACGTGTTTCAGCTGAGTCAAGACCCCTACCTGTTTCGCACGAGCCGCCGCTCTGCGCACAAGGCGAAAAGCGCCGCTCCCTCTGGCGTCGGAAGCTCGAACTCACCGCTGATGCCACCCGTTACCGACGCAACACCGGCATCATAGACGCTCGCCGTATGTGTGTAGCTCCCGCTCTGGTAAGTCTGTCATTACCTCTTGTGGACATATACACGTGTGTCTGTGTGCCGATGCGCCCATGCCTTTGTCATAGAAGAAGACAGCAACAACATCATAGAAAGACACACAAGTGGCCTGGATATGTCTGTGTTGTCGTCGTTGCGCCTCTTTCACCGTGGACATACGTACACGCGTCTGCGCCAATCCAGCCCCCTCGCCCCTCCTGCCCCTCCTGGCCCTCCCCTCTTCACCTCCATTCATTTTTTCCTCACGCCAAGCACCATCATCTGCCGGGCCAGCGTCGACCGCCTGCAGTCCTTCCCCCTCTTCCCAGCTGACGCCGGTGTGCATTTTGTCGTGCTGCATAATACCGAAATGCCGAAGTGGTCCACCCGCCATCCCCCGCCTGTGCCGGCGTCGGTGTGTCTGAGGGTTGCCGTTGGCGTATGCAGGCGCACGGCTGCATGTGTAAGGCATCTCCTGTGCTGTTCTCACTGCAGCTCTGTCGCGCACTCTGTAGAAGAGCGTTGACTGCCGCAGCGGTACTCGCGTCGAACCCCTCTGCCCCCGTGTTGCAGAGGCGGCACATGTACCGCGCACGTGACGGGTGACACCTACTAGAGGCGTATCCGCTCATTTTTTCCCACCCCACTCCGCGCTTTCTTGCCCCCTTGTCTCCTCTCTTCATGCGCTACAGGCTGATACACCATCGGCACACAGAGCACCACACACATCACAGGCGTTTTCGCATAGGCATGCGGCAGAGAGTCCTTGCATGGGAAGTCGCACGGCTGCGTGTGGCCACCGCTGCCCTTTTTACGTCGCACCGAGCCATCATCAACGGCGTGGCGAGTAACCGCATTCCGCGTGGCATGACGCCCCTGGGCGTGCCGTGCAGCGAAGACGTGTTGGAGGCGCTGGCAGAGGCCTATGTGAACATGGATATGGCCACCATGACCGCCTTTCACAAGAAGGCGATGGCAGAGATGTTGCGCGCCGGTGGCGGTGGTGGGGCCGAACCCGCTGCAGTGGACTACGAGGAGCATTTACTACGAGCTTCGGGCGGCGCTAGTGGTGCTGCTGTCGCCACATCGGCCCCGGCTGTTCCGGTGGCTCCTGGCGGCGACGCTGCGGCTGCGGAGAGTGCGGCTCCGTTGGCCAAGAAGGCACCTGAAAAGACGGCTTTCGACGTCACCCTCAAGATTTTTCCGGCTGAGAACAAGATCAAGCTGATCAAGGAGCTGCGGTGTGCCTGTGGGCTCTCCATCCAGGAAGCGAAGACGGCGATCGATAAGTGCCCAGGTGTGATCGCCCGCCAGGTGCAGAAGGGCGACGCGGAGAAGCTCAAGGACGCTATGGTGAAGCTGGGGGCCGAGGTGGAGCTGATGTGAGGGCCGAGCCGGAGTAGCTCATTTCATGCCAAAAAAAAAAGCGCGCGCCACGTGAGGCCGACGCGCCTTCTCCCCTTTTCTCATAGGGTGCTCATGCGCGCATAGGAAGACGGGAGTAGGCCCTGTTGAACTCTACCTCCGTGCGTTGTGGCGGTGTTCGATGCTGCTGCTGGAGGGAGGTTGTTTGGTGACTTGATGAGAGGGGGCGCCGCTCACACTCTGGTGAATCGAAAGAGAGGTACGCGTGCATGGTGAAGGGGCGCCCGTGCGCTCGAGTGAATGAAGCGCCGTTGGCACGTGGCGGTGAGCTGTGGCGGACTTCTGTGGCGCATGCACGCTCCCTATCTTCTTCCTCAGTGTCGGCTATGCACGTCGACGCTCTCCCTCTCAAGCGACCGGCTTTGAAATCTTTCCTCTACGCTGTGCTGCCTTCCCCACTCCCCCATGCCCCGACGCCAACCGTCTCCACGCACCGTGCGCACACCCGCCGCAGATGTTACCGGACCCTTTTAGCGTCTCGTTTCGTCATTTTCCTCACCAACGCGAAGCAGGAGGGTGCACATGCACTAACGCGTCGCCGCCTCCATCATCCAGCAGAACACCGCTCATTACAGGCCGGCACACGCGCCCGTCGCACCTCGCAGCCGTCATGTCAGAAAGCCTCCCTGGCGTGCTGTGCTTCCTGGGGCTCATCGTCTTCTTCGTGGCGGACTTCTTCTACGCCAAGAAGCTGAACGAGCAGAAGAATGCGCACCCGGAATTGGACGACTGCGCCCCGGCCACGTCGCCAGACCTCGACACGATTGCCGTGCTCGACTCCCTCACCGCCACTGCCGTCGACTTCTACCGCCACGAGCGACAGCGCTTCACCGGGGTGGCAGCGCCCGCCAGCCCGAACGAGTACGCAGCAGTCGGCGAGAATGGTGTGAGCGAGGAGCCGGCCGCAAACCACGACTTTGGCGACCAGACAGGCAAGACGGTGATGCACACAATTGTGGTGGTGTGCAGCATTGCCGCGCCGCTGCTGACTGTCCTCGTGGCTCTCATGCCCTCCCTCTTTGGGTGGACGCGCTTCGGGGTGCATTCATCCATCGCCTACCTCGCCGCTGTCCCAGGCATGGCCGCTACCGGCTTCTACGCGATGCGCTCCTACGAGCTGACGCAGGTGTTCGATGTTACCAAGACGGAGTGGATCGCGATGATGTGGCTCCGCCTAGACGCCATCTTTCTCATGTCCGCCGTCGCCTTCTTTGGTGTCGGGGCGTGGGTGGTGGCCGGCTGCATGGTGACCACGGCTATGTACCTGGCACACCGGCTCATGAGGATGGAGAAGCAGCTGAACCGCGTGCAGCGGCACACGCAGCTGGTGCGCGACGAAGTGGACGTGACGCGCGTGCTCGTGCCTGGAACGGCGGAGTCCAAGAGGGCGTCTGGTATCAACGACGGGTATAGCGCGCTCTCCTCGTAGTGAAGGCTTCATAACGGAAGCGGCACACGTATATCGCTCTCCTGTACGTGCGTAGGGTGTGTACGCATGCGCCGGCTGCCATCTTGGTTGTTCTCCCCACTCCGACGATGAGTGCTTGTCGATGGAACGGCTCGTGTCATTGCTTGGTTGCTGTTTTCTTCTGTATCCGTGCGCAGTGGAGGTGGCAACTACGGTCCTTGATTAAAGACATATACGCACAGGCATACCTGCTCCCGCGCACGGCCGGCTCACCACGTGAAGGAATCGCGCGCGCTGCGGCACAGGCATGGCTTTCAATACAAATGGGAGTAGGGGAGGAGCGCTCGCCTTTCGCAAATTTCGGCATCGGCCGTTTGCCCGCCCCCCCCCTCTGTCTCTCCCAGCGAGCTCAGTTTCTTGCCACAAAACTCTCGAACTCTTTCAATTCTCTGCAGACACGGATCGGCATTGTACCTCTCACGCTGGAGGACGCAGGTGTAGACCTGGCACAGGAGAAAGCGGTCCTTGCCGCCAGAGGGGGGCATCCACAAGAGAAGCGTCGCACTGCCACGCACACAAGCACACACGTAACATCACTGCGCCACGTCAATGCACACACGCAGGAGCGGAGGGCAACCGCTACCACTACCTCGTCCTCTCCCTCCTCTGTTGGGTGGTCACTTCGTCCAGCAATCGTAAGCGGCGCGCGCTCGCTCGCGATAGAATTCCAAGGAGACGCATACATTCATAGAAGAGAGGGGCAGATTTGGTTTCCATTGGCAACGCACACCTGCTCGTGCTTCAGCTGCACGCTCTCCTTCCTCTCCCCAAGTCGCACTAGGTGTACTGCGGGCAACCACTGTGTCCACGAGGCGCACCGTCAGCCTTCCAGCTGCGGTGCGCACAGCGGCTTCTCACCGCATTATACGATAGAGTGACGCTGACGAGTTGCTTCTGCTGCGCGCCTTGGTAGTCGAACGGGCCTGTATCAAGGAAGCGGTTCAACGCCACCGGGCGCACAGCCTCCTTCCCTCCCTGCTCTCCTCACGTTGGCATAATGCTGCGGCCCACCCTTGCCAAGTGGCTGGAGCGCAAAGGCGTGCGACCCATCGTGGAGAGACTCGCGCGAAGCACGCTGCGAGGACCATCGGTCAGCCACAGCGCCTCCCACGTGGCTGCAGGCTCTGTTTCATCGTCATTGTACCACACCGGTGACGTCGACGACATCGACGCGGCGGAGTCGCTGGATATGATGGACGGCATTCCGAACGAGCCCTGTGGCCTCCCTGCCTCCGCCGCGCCGCGACGCAATGCTCACCCGCCGGAGCCGCGAGCACGCGCTGCCAACAGCTACAGCTGGTCATCCGGTGCTGACTCCGCAGGTGCAGGCAGCGGCACGGTAGACCACCGCGATAGACCAAGTCAAGATGAGAGATCAGCCAGTCCTGCGCGACGCGTCATCACGGTAGCACGGCGGCACCACAGCCCACCTGCCGAGGCTTCTTCTGTCTCCCGCCACGCGCACGCACCCGTTACCCATGCACCGCTGTCTAGCTCCCCTCGAGAGGCTCAAGTCACGGATCACGCCAAGGGCGCGCCGCACCGCGACAAGCCTGGACACACCGCTGCTCCTGTGAACCCTTCGGATGTCAATGTCGGTGGCAGCGGTACCATTGCGGAAACCGGCGAGTCTGCCGGGAGCGCGGCCACGAAAGCCAAGTCCTCCGACGCCTACCGCTTTCTCTTGCATCACATCGACGCCGAGATCGCCGCGCTGCAGCGTCGCCACGCCTCCGTAACGACACGGCGCCAGTCTGTCCAGACGCGCCAGACGCAGCGTATCAAGGAGCTGTTTGAAGTGATGGAGAACCCGTGGACGTTGTTGCCGACAGAGGTGCAGCCCGCGCTGCCCGCTACCGGGGTGGATGTGTACATCAAGGAGCAGCAGATAGCGCGCCAGCAACAGAACCACACTCACCCGATACCGGAGGGCCAGGACAAGATGTACGTACTGGCGCTGCACAAGAACTACAAGTCCATGCCGGCGGGCCGCAAGCGGTTCTACGAGGAGGCGGCACACTACAACGCTGCCGTGCGAGAAGAGCTCAAGTACCTGCTCACTCGCGGCTGCTCCCGATTCGAGGCATTCCTCGACACTATCAAGGAGTGCACAATGGAGATGGCGCGGGAGGGGCAGGTGCCGGAGCTGCCCACCACGCACGCACAAAACCGCTTTCACGCAGCGCGCGGCGGTGTGTCGAACTACCGTCATGCCAACACACCTAGGGCCTTGCCAGCTGGCGGCGACGCCGGCACCACGCGAAGTCGTAAGTCGCACCAGCATGCACAGCCTCAACAAGTCGTCGCGGCGCAAGAGACGTCTGCCAGAGCTGAAGCAGAAGCGGAGGAGGGGGACACCACCGCTGAGTGGGTGGACGAGGGCGACACTGCCGAGGACACCGCCAAGGCGGCGGCGCGTGGGGCTAGGCACGGCTCGGTGGGGCGCAAGAGAGGACGCAAAGCATCGCAGCGCATCCAGAGTGCAGCGAAGAGGGCGCATGCCAAATCCGCTGCTGCCGCGGCGGGAGTGCATTCCTCTGCGAGGGTGCCCAAGCGACGGCAGGGTTCTCAGACATCGGCGACGAGGCAGCCCGACGCCAGGCCGATGCGAAGCGGTGGGGGCCGCAGCGGAGCCGGTGCCGGTGCTCATTCCAAAAGCGATCGTAAAAAGACGGTGAGACAGGCAGGCCGCGGCACTGGTGTGTCGCGCTCCATCCCACTGCCCAACCTCGACCACCTCGCCGTCAAGAAGATCAAGCGGATGCTCACCTCGCCGTCCAGCTCTGGTGGTGCAGCAAAGAAGGCGGCAAAGGCGAAGAGGGCGTCGCCATCGAGGAAGCCGGCTGCTGGCGGCACGAAGAAGAAAAGGTAGACGAACCGCCACCGCAAAGGAGGAAGAGGGGTGGTGGTTGGGGGGGGGGGTCGTCGTCCATGTTTCCGCCCCCGGATGGGCCGTGCGAATAGAAGTGTCACCACTAATCCCAAGTAGGTGTGTCCGCTGTTGTTGTTGGCGTGCGCGTCTCTCTCTTTCCTCACTGAGGATGCGTGTGTGAGGAGATGGGGGAGCGTGCCGGGGACGTCTGTGTTGATGAGTGTCAGTTGGTGCCATTGTGGTGTTACGGATGTCGATGAAACCCTCCCACCAACCCACCACCGGCCCTCTTTGTAGAGCTGAAGACGTGGTGCACCTTTCCCTTATGCTTCTGTCGCCTCTCTCCTCAATGACTGCCTGCGTATGCGTGCGCAGGTATCTGTGTCGCTTCTCGATGATCAGCACCGCCCCTCCCCGACTCGGTGGACGGCGTGCCATCGACTTGATTTGTCGTTGATGCTCATAGAAGGTGCTTGAATTTGGCGTGCGCGCGTGCGCACGAAGAGACCCACAGTTGTGGACGAGGCGTACCTACCTGGCATCCATCCCGGACTCTTTTGTTCCTCTTCCCTTCGTGCGTGCTTTCGTGCTAGGCGAGCAGCATCCCCACTCCGTGGCCCCGCCCCCCCCCCCCTGGGGGTCCGACCTCTTCGATAACCCTCCTGCTTTATCCTTTTCGGGTTATGATTAAGAGTCGAGGAGACGGGTAGGACCGAGCAGGGAGGTGCTGAGGGGAGGGGAAGAGGGCCAACGGAGAAGAGAGGTGGAAAGAGAAGGAAGGCGAAGGGAAAGGGAGGTGTGTGGACGGCACCCATTTACGTCTGTGTCCATGTGGCCGCCGGCGTTGTTCCTTTGTTTCTCTCTCGATCCCTGTCGCTTTTCTCACCGACTCCATAGACACATGCACCTCATGTGACATTGAAGGCACACAAGAAACAGGCAGACATGGGGGTGGAGGGACGGAGGGGACAACGTACGGCTGTGCGACCCAACGTATGACACAGAAGCAGAAGCACAGAGCCTGTGTACATGTCGTGCACCCGGCCTCTCTGTCCAAGGCATCTTTCACCCTAAATCAAAACGAAGGCGGCTGCCACGCATTCGCGGTTAGCTTCGCAAGCTACGATCGCCTCAGCAGTGTCGTGCTCTGCAGACCATAACCTTCAGGGCCCCTCCCCCTCCCATGCTGCTCGCATTGCATTTGCGTACACTAATAGCCGATTCTCGCACATCGCCGTGCTGCCTCTCTCTTGTGCCGCCGCTCTCACTCTCTCTCGGCCTTACACCTTGTGGGATGTGTGCATTCATCAACGCCAGTACCTGCTCTGACTCCTTCAGATACGGCCGTCTTTCCTCGCCGCCCGTGCCATCTCCCCCTCCCCTTCCCCCACTTCTCGCCTTTTGCCTGCTCCCCCGTGTGGACAGAGAGTGTTACCGCACGTGCGTAGACGTGCGCTCAGCTACCACCAACGGGCCCTCAACGAGGGACCACTGGCCGGCCATTTCTCATACCCCCTCTCTCTTCGTGCTTCTTCCTCTTCTATCTTGTCGAATCGTTACCAGACAGAGCTGAAACGTCTTTACTTCTTTGCCCTGAGTTCGCTGGCCGCTTGAGGACTCGGCCTCTCTCTCCCCTCCATTGAACAGGGCCTCCTCGCTCGGTCAAGCCTCTCCTCTCCTCGCAGCTGTGTTGTTTGCTGTACAGTTGATGCGCCTCTGCTAACTGCTGCTTTTCCTTGTCGAGTGCACATATCGCTTGTGTGTGTGTGTCTTCCTTTCAGCGTCTCTTTCGCTCTCGCCATTGCTTGGGGGGGGGGGGCTGTACTTGTGCCTGCTCCGTCCGTCTCTGTCTTTCGCTCGAAACACCTCTCGTTTCGCCGCCGGCCCGCATTGCAGCCACGCCTCTGGCGACGGGCAAACAATGAAGTTCATCCCGCTGGACAGCTTCAGCGCGCTAAACTCCCTCTTGCAAGGGGTGGAGGCGCAGGGGTGCTGCATCACCATGCGTCTAGAGGCCTACACGTGTCGGCACACGAAAGAGGAGCGGCAGATAGCAAACAGCATAGCTTGCTATCAAAACAACGTTCAACTCACGCCACCTATTAGTCCCTTGCCCACTATCGGCGCGTACGCCGGCTTTACTCAGGAGGCGCTGCCGCCGCTTGTACTGGGCGGAAGCGCCGAGAACGTGACCGCGAGTTACAGCCTCGTGAGCCCCAACGAGATCGATGACCGACTGGTGTACTTTGTGGCAGCTCTCAACACGGTATACGAGAGCGACGGCTACGACTTTTCGGTTCTGCGGGAGAACGACTTTGTGCGTTACACAGAGCCGCAGTTCCGCACGGAGGTGTCGAGCACGCTACAGTCGTTGCCGGAGCAGTGCCGCCCGGCAGTTCAGCGCTTCTGGCCCACGATCGAGGAAGTAGTGGAGAACGCGGAGAGTGGCTGCGAGTACTACGAGTTTCGATGTCCCTCCTGCGACCCGCTCGCCGACACCACCGTCTACGCCCGCCACTACTTTGTGTACAACCGCAGAAAAAAGGTGCTTGTGCTGCTTGTGGAGTACGGCGAGAGCAACCCTTACCGAGGGGACGACGGACTGCCACACGCTGGCGACCCGACTTCAGCGTGGGACGCTGAGAGTCCCACGTATGCCAGCACCCCCGACCCAGGCGAGGAAGGGGAGGCATACGATGGTGGCAAGAACAGGCAGTTCTACGGGTACTACTAGTGACTCAGTCTGTGGTGGAGGGTGGCGCAAAGTACAGCCCTAGACACGCGTGAAGCGTCCTTGCCGAAGCCCTTTCCCTCGGTGGTCGGGGCGTTGTTGTCTATGCCTTCTGCCTTTGCGTCTCTCCACGTGGGCGCGTGCATATGTGCGCGGGTCGCACCAGGCCCCCCCCCTCAGTCTCTCTCTATCCCCCCCCCTCCACTATAAACGCAGAGCAACAGACAAGCACGCAAGAAGAGCGTCGCGTCTATCAAATCAGCGACACACAACGGCCACGGCAAGCCGCCGCGCTCTACCTGATTGACAGTTCCCTTATATGCGTGCGCCAGCTGGGTGTGTCAGTGTTCGCCGCTTTAGAGGAGTGGCCAGGGAGCGCATACTCGCTTGGCGGCAGGGAGTACGACCTTGAGCCGCTGCTGTGACGTGCGCGTGTGCGTTGGCGTGCACATTGTGCGCGCCTTATCCGTCAGAGGTGGCATCCGCTTGTCAGATCACGTTCGACAGATCCCTCGCATCCGCTCCTGCCTCTTATCTCCGTTCCTCCTCCTCCTCCCCCCTCCACCCACACACGCACAATTTGTCTGCAGCGCACTCGTCCCATGCCACTTCCGTAATTTCCTATCGCTCCCCCCTCTCTCTCCGCGTGGGATCGTTCTCACCACAACCGCAGCTCGCGCCCTCCCGCCGGACACCTGCAGGTGTCTGTGTTCGGAAGAAAGCCTCTCTCGCCGCTCCCACGCCCCAGCGCCCTTCTCAGCACACGATCCCTCCTCCCACCCCCTCGACCCAACAGCAAAGATGCCCGAGAAGTGCATCGGCATCACCCCGGTTCAGGTGGGCCATGTCGTGGGCAGGGGTGGCTCGACGCTCAAAGGCATCCAGGAGCGCACCGGGGCGACTCTGTGTATCGTGGAAGACGGCCCGCAGGTGAAGATTACCGCTGACGACGCTGCCAAGGTGGCCGCCGCGGAGGCGGAGGTGCAGAAAATCGTTGCCAACCAGCAGAAGCCCGACTACGAAGGACCGTGCGGCGCGCGCCTGCGCAAGGAGGCGGACGAACTCGGCCAGAAGCGCTCGAAACTCTTCGAAGAGGCGACCAAGATGCGGGAGGCCGGTGACCATGAGGGCGCGAACAAATTAGTCGCGATGGCCAAGAAGGCTGGCGAAGACATGAAGGCCCGCCACCGCGAGGCAGCCTTGGCGATTGCCAAGCACAACAACGAGGAAAAGGGCAAGGGTCAGAACTACTTCGACATGCACGGCCTGCACCTAGAGGAGGCGATAGAGATGCTGAAGGTGCGCATGGACAAGCTGGAAGAGAAGCCGGTGGGCTCGACGACGGAGTTCGAAGTAATTCCAGGCGCCGGCCACCACTCCGCCCCTGGAACGCAGAAACTGAGGCGCGCCACACTAGAGTACGTGCAGTTGAAGGGCTACCCGTACGAAGAGGTCAACGCCGGCGCGTTCCTGGTGAAGGTGCCCGGCTTAAGCGGGGGTGTCCTCTCGAAGCCGGAGGATGGCGACAAGGCGCCGACTAAGCCCAAGGAGTCTGCGACGGGGGTGGCGAACAAGCCCAAGGCTTTGGCTTCAGCGGCGACCAGCAAGAGCAAGGGCCAGTCCTGCTGCGCGTGCATGTAAATCTCAGGAAGGTAGGCCAGCATGTGCAAGGTGTGTGCGACGCTGCTGCCGATGCTTACGCCGGCATCCTGCTCATGAACGTGTGGCGCACATCTGCGCCTCTTATGGCCTATGCCCGTGCGTAGGGGTGTGGGTCCGCTCTTTGTCTTTCGGTACGCCGATGGATTGCCTACTTGGTCACAAAAACCGCCTCGACGAGTGGGGCTCCGTGTGTGCACATGCTGACTGCGGACGCTCCCTAGCAATTCTGTGTTTGCGTGTTGCTATCCTCTCCCCACCCCCTCTTCTTCGTTTTTTTTTCGCGTCCACACGTGAGCGTTTCGCTTACTCCTCTTCCTCTCTCACAATGCGCGGCGTTGTTCATGTTTGCGTGTGGCTCCGTCTACCCGTATACCCAATCCCCACCATCACCACCACCCCAACGTCCCCCCCCTCCCACCGCTCCTCTGCCACGTTCACCTTTGTTTGTTTATTGGTGCGAACCATCCTCTTTTTTTTAAGGCTTCTCTCTCGTCTCCACTCTCTGTGTGGGAGGGAAGGAGCCTAGCAGCCTTCCCCCCCCACCACCACCACCACCACCCACTCCACTATCCCCCTGCCAATGCCGAGCCGCCTCCGCTGGCGACAGGGCTAGACACCTGCGACGTGGGGGAGGAGGTCAGAGCGATGTATCGCTACGGATGTCGGTGGCCATGCTGTGGATGGCGCGCCGCCGGAGAGACCTGCGACAGTGCACACGCTTGCACCATACATATGATGGGCAAGGCGCCAATGTGACTCGAGCACATCCCACCCGGCCCTCACCACCTACAGAGGCGAGGAGCCTGAGCCGCCCCCGAGGGGGATGCACCAGGTGGCGGCCTGCGGAGCGGGGGTGGGTGGGTGGTGTTTGAGGCAGAGGCCATGCTCTCAGACGACTGCGTTGGCACACTGCGCTGCAACGCGTGTGTCTACGGCGGCTTCGCATCATGTGGTGGGCCTGTAGCAGGTCGGGGCTTGAGTGTAGTTGACGTCGTATTCTCTGGCAGAATGAGCGCTTTCTCAAAGTAAAAAAAAACGGATTCGCATCCCCCCTTCTTCCCCACCACCGCTAGGTGCGTGCTTCGAGGTACCACCGTTACGAGAGAGGCGGTGAGTCCGCAAGGGCTGCACACGGTAGCACACATACGCGCTATCGGCTCACGCCACCATCTTGCCAAGGAAGGGAAGGGAAGGGAAAGCGGTGGCCTCTGCCGCGGGGCAGCTGTTAGGCACTGGCGCGTGCCTCCGGTTTTTGCGGTTTGTGTGCGTGCATCCTCCCATACACTTTTGTGTTGCCCTCCTGCCTTGTTTTGCATTCACGCATCGACCTTCGCGGCTGTGCAGGTGGCGTCCGCTCGCCGGTAAAGGGCTTCTGCAGGGAACCTTTCCGTGTTGCCTGGCCCTTGGTTGCTTGCTTCAGTAGGGTCTTAGTGCCCCCGCCATCCCCGGCGGCCTGCTCTACGTGATTGCCTCTCAGATAAGCACTAGCGCTGGCAGATCCTCTTTTCTCTTCTGTATAGAAGCTCTCAATGTGCCGCAACAACAACAGCGAGGACGGGGACTGTCCTGGCTGCTTCGGGTTCCTAGCCTCGTGGATTCCAGGGCTGCGCTACCCGGCTAAGCGTTGCATGTCTCAAGACAGGTCGACCTTCTCCAGTTGCAGCTCTGGCTCCATGGATACCAAGGGTGCCTCCAACGATGTCACAGATGTGGACGACGAGAGCCCCCTGTCAGAGGAGTCACGGTCTTCGTCGACTGGATCGTGGAGCTCGATGGGCGATCTCCAAACCACGGAGAGTGCGGAGAGCGATGCGCCATCGGAGGAGTCGGACCCGCAGGAGCGGGTACGACGGGCAACCGCATCTTTCCTCCAGTGGAAAAACAAGGAGTACGTGCCGCTCAGCCCTGACGAGAAACGTGCCATCAAGGAGTACCGCAAGACGGTTGCACAAGAGGAAGGGACCTATACGAGCACGCGGGCGCAACGGCAGCGAGGCGGGGCTCCAAAGGAGCTCATTTCGCGTGAGGACGAGTGGGTCGATCTCGGTACTCCGGTCGAGGACGGTGGGCTGGTACGGCGCCGCAATAGAAAGATCCGCTTCGTTGCTGCGGTGATAGCCAGCAAAGAAGTTGACGTGCACAACGATGGGCTCGTCGTGGTGACAGACACGGGTGAGGAGGTGCCGGAACTGCCGCGTTGCGCCTCGATTCTGCGGACGTCCTGCGTGAAACATTTGACGGAGGAGCCGCCGGTGTTCGTGGAGGACTTGAATAGCTGCATGCTGGAGGAAGAAGGGCAATCCTGCGAGTCCGCACTGTGTGTACCGGGAGTTTCATAGGTAGGCTTATATATATATATATATGTTTGCAGCTGCTCTTGTTATCCTTTGCTTCATTTGGTTCTCCTTGGGCTTAGCAGCCGTGAAGAGAAGCACGGCCACGCTCATCGGCACGCTGTGGATGTCCTCTCCACCACCTTCGCTGCGACTCTCTCCATCCCCTGCGCTCTCGTCGTCGCCACCGGTGCTTTGGTGGTCTTTTCGCGCTGCTGTGGGGAGGGGGGAGGGGGCGCGTGGCCGACTGGTTTTGTCTGCCCTGTCGCTTTCCCATTATCCTTTCGATTCCCTGTTTGACCTCCCTGTGGAGCTTCATCACAGCCGGCGCGTATTTGGTGACGGTGCGTCGGCATGCTGTCTCTCTGTGATGTCATGGGCCCCTTTCGTTCGCTCATCCTTTTACTGTTCCCATGGCCGTCGCTTCTTGTTATTCTTCGCCAACGGGCCCGTGTCTGTGCTTGTATGGTGTTGTCTTCCGATCTTCGCATGTCTTCCTCTTAGGATGCCCATGCATACATGTATGTATATATATACGTTTGTACGTGTATGTGTGTGCCATTTCACCTCCCATCCCGCTACTGTCCTTTTCCACGCGTGCCGCTTGACTCACCCCCGCCTCTTTTTCTATATGTGCATGTGTGTTGTGTGTGCCTTTGCGGGCGAATGATAGTGTGCTCCGCGTATGTGTCCATCCCTCATCTGTCTGTCTTTTCTCTCTCGATGTAATGCCATGCATGCTGTAGCGTACTTGTCTGTTGTGCCACCCCTGCGTGTGTGTCTGTTTGCATCTGTGCACACCTGTGCGCTTCTCTGTCGTTGGGCGTTTTCGCAGCCCTCCTCCCGCAACTACTGCTGCGCGAGAGTCGTGCCTCGCCCCACTTCCTCTCTAACTCGCGCAAGTGTTTTCGCTTCCCTTTTCTTTGTTTTGCGTCTTCGCTCTTCGCCTGCACCCCTCCCCCTCTTTCTCGCTCGTCACGCTCATCCCTGTATGCAGACAGACAGAGAGCGAGGAGAGAGGGAGGAAGGAGTGGGGTGGGGGTGAGGGAAGGGGTAAAAGATGGCGCCTTTGTTTCCCCTTGTCTGCAGTTCATTATGCCCGTGAGTACAAACGTGTGAGTGTGTGTGTGTCTGTGTAAGGTGTGATAACGCATGAGAGGCGCTGTTTTGTTGTTTTGTCGTTACACGCATTCTCGCATCCCGACACGTCTCTCTGAGATGGGCATGGCTCACTCCGCTCGCGTTGCGGATGCACCATCCTAGTCCCCGTTTACCTCCTCACCTCTCCCCTCCCCTACCTCCTCGTGTTTCCCGCACCGTGTCCTTTCATATGTGTGCTACGTGACGCTTCTTCGCCTTCCCTCAGTGCACCTCCTCCTTCTCTCCCCTCGCTTTTCCCGTCGCCTTCACTTGACCTCTATCCACCCTTTTTCTTCCTTACTCTTCCTATGTCTCGTTGTGCATCCCATCGGCAACGTGCGTCATGGGGGTGTTAGCGGGCGGCAATGACTCTGTCGTGGCTCACTCGGCTCAACCCTCTCCCTCTGCACACACACACACACACGCCCTCCTCAACTTTTCTTTCTCTCCCTCCCTCTGTGCAATTAAGATTGTGTCTTGCGAGGGTTCGTCGTTAGAAGCGAAAAGAGAAGGGCTAGCGTGCACGCAGTTGCGCCGCGTATGCTTCTGTCCCTTGCGTGCGTGTGCCCGTCATTTTTTCGTTATCGCTGCCTCCGCGAGAACCGCCGCGGTTGCCGTCTCTACCGAGTAAACTCCTCCTCTCTCTCCTTCTCTCTCCGTGTTTTGTTCTCTCTCGATCACCATCCCTGCCTTCGCGCCGTTGTTCGCGTGCAATGACAGCTTACTCGACGGCAACGGAGTGAAGCCCGTGGCGCTCTCGAGGGCTTCGAAGACGGGCTCTCTTTCTTCATTTGTTCGTGTTGCTAGCTGTTGTGTCGCGCGCGCACACAGCTGTTTCTCTCGCCCTATGTGTATCCTGCTGGCGTTCTCCTCACCCCTGGCGTCCTCTCCGCGGACCGTTTTTTTTTTTGCTGGTCTGTCACCCTGCTCTGCCATCACATCTTGTCATCCGCTGCGCACGTCGGTGTGCGTGAATGTGTATGTGTGTTGTCTTTTATTCATTCCTTTTGCCTTTGATTTCTTTGTTTCGTTGCCCGCTGCGGCTCCCCGATGCTGCAGGACACCCCAGCGCGTGGCATCAGGGCCCAATATCGACTCTTTGTGTGAACGCCAAAAGTCTGCAGCCTGTCCTCGGGTGCTGGTTTCGGGCTCTTGGTGTCAGCGGACAGGTCGGGGCTGGCGCTGTGCCGCAGAGACTCGCGGCTATGATTACGTTTGTGCCCGCTCACTACGAATCGTGCCGAGGATTCGACAAATATGTGCATCCGCCGCCTGTCAAAGGCGTGCGGATGCAGGGGAAGGTGGAGG
>NC_018258.1:1329988-1360257 GCF_000227135.1 Leishmania donovani | reverse complement strand
ACCTCCTCGATCCGACTGGGTGGGCTGAGGAGGCACAGATGCCGGGGGAGGGGGGGGCATGACGCGAGCACCCCGAACGGCTGCATCGAGTCCTCCGGGCTCCCATGTGGAGAGTCTCCACACCGTATTACGGCATGCCGCTGCTTGAGTCGACTGAAAGAGAGGCCTGGCACACAGACAGGGGGTGTGCAGGGTCTCAGAGTGCCCTGGCCTGGGGCCGGCCAACCTCCTCTCTGCGCTCATCCGGCGCGCACCTGGACCACCCCCTGATCACCCGCACGACAGACGCCACCGGTTCCGCCCTTGAGCAGTATGCACGCTTCTCTTGCTCTTTTCTTTCTATTTCTGCTCTCTTCTCAGAGAATGTACACCTGCAACTCCTCTGTCGTTGGACGCGCTCGCACGTGCCTCGGTGGCACGGCTGCTTGTGTTGTGGGTCTTTGCTACTGTGTTTGGTTCTCTACTCCTTGAGACGTCCTGTCGCTGGGTGGTGATGGCTTGTGTAGTCACTCACGATTCGTGCGTACGCATGCGCACAGACGTGCGCTGTGCACTGGTGTGTTGCTGGCCTGCTCGGGCACTGCTTACGTTTGTGGCTCTCCTTGCCGTTCTCTCTGGCTCCGTTTTCTTTTGCCTTCATTCGGCTATGCGCTTCTTGCGAAGCGCTCTCTGCTCTGCCTTGGAGCCAGCGGGTGCCGGCCCGCTTGCCTCCCTCCTCTTCTTCTCTCTTGCATGTCGTTCAAGTAAGAGGGATGAAGGAGCACAGCTCTCACCGTTCTCTTACTGTGATTCGCGAACCAATTAGCCCAGATGGTCCTCAAGGGGACCGTGCAGCACATCGGACCTTGGTGTGCTGTCGCCAGCACAGCAAATCAGATTGCAGCCACTCCTGCACTCTCTCGCCAGCCCTCCCTTTCGCGTCCCGACGCGCATGTCATGAAAAGCAGCCCGGTTGTGGCGGAGAGACACCTGGCATTCAACGATATGCCAAGGGGCCGCCCCCGTCAGGCACTGAGCAAGGCACGACGGCCCCTATCCCCCTCCCCCTCTGCGATACGGATCTCACGAACGACTTCTCCCCTGCTTTCCCTTGCTCGTCTCGCCGCTACGCCGCGCTCACACGCACTTGAAACGTGGAACGAAAAATGGAAGAGAACACACACAAAAATAAACAAACGTGCGTCTGCCCTTTTCTTCTTTCACATCTCATCCCTCGCGCTTGCCGGCACACACGACACTCCCCACCAAGCCACACCTCTCTGCCCCACCGCTGTGCGTGCCGCATCGCTCTCCCTTTATCCCTCCCTCGCTCTTTCTGTCGAGCCGTTCGTCCCTCTCTAGCCGGGTGACTCTCTTCCGCACTCGCTTGCTGAGACACACACGCACGCGCACACAGAAGGAGAGTCTATTTTTGCTTTGTCTGTTGTTGCGTTCGGTGCCTACATCGCCATCCGCCTCGAGATCGCCTCACACCCCACCCCACTTCCCTCCTTTCTTCTGCGCGGGCCCACACACGAGCAGCCTCTGCTTCCTTGCACACCCTCGAGACAGCACATCATTCAAAATGGGAGGCTGGCTGTCATCGCTACTGGGCAAGAAGGAGGTGCGTATCCTCATGGTCGGTCTTGATGCCGCCGGTAAAACCACCATTCTGTACAAGCTGAAGCTCGGCGAGGTCGTGACCACCATCCCGACCATCGGATTCAACGTCGAGACGCTTGAATACAAGAATCTGAAGTTCACCATGTGGGATGTCGGTGGCCAGGACAAGCTTCGCCCGCTGTGGCGCCACTACTATCAGAACACGAATGGTATCATCTTCGTGGTCGATAGCAACGATCGCGATCGAATGCGCGATGCTCGGGCGGAGTTGGACAAAATGCTTGTTGAGGACGATCTCCGCGCCGCGACGCTGCTCGTGTTCGCCAACAAGCAGGATCTTCCGAATGCCATGAGCACAACAGAGGTGACGGAGAAGCTTGGCCTGCATGCCCTGCGCCAGCGCAACTGGTACATTCAGGGCTGCTGCGGCACCACCGCTCAGGGTCTCTACGAGGGTCTCGACTGGCTTTCTGCCAACATCAAGAAGTCCATGAACTAAGACAAGTCACCGTGCTCTTCGACCGCCTGCATCGCGCACAGACAACGCCCTCCTGTGTGTTGATGTACCATGGGACAGAGATGACAGTGATGGTGTACACGGATGTGTTTCACGCTTGCCTTCTGTTTCCTGCCCCTCCCCTCCCTCTCCCGAGCACGCATATTCTGCGTACGGCTGCGCGCCCGTATGTCTTTGTCGATCCGATTGTTTAGCTGGTTTCTTTTTTATTATTATTTTCTTTTTGGTACTTTCGCTTGCCGCTCCGCAAGACGCTGTGTCTTCGGGCGACTGTCTGTGCACTTGCTCAAGCAACGCACGTCCACGCAGATGCATGGACTCACACATCCGCATGTTTATGGTGCTGGTCGCCGCCACGTGCTGAGGTGTGTGCGGCGTAAACCGAGGTTCTCTCTGCCCGAGCTTTTCCTTTGTGGCTGATGGCCAGAGGATGCGCTGATGCGGCAGTGGCATGTCTGTGTGCGTGAGTCTGCCGACGCCACTTCCTCACCCATTAGAACGGTGCGCAGGACGGGACGTGGGATGGTGAAGCGCTTGACCAGAAATAAAGCACGAAGAAATGAAATGGAGGCCCATGTGCAGCCGCACAACCTCCCCCCTCCCTTTCTCTTTCACGCACACGCACACGCTCACGCACGCGCTGACGCGCTCCTCCTGTTACGGCCCTCCTCTTCTGTCGTAGTTTCTGGCGCCTTTAGAGCGTCTTTCTTCTCGCCGGGCATTTCTGCTCGCCGTTGTCGGTGTTGTTGCTCGGTGGCGTGCGCGCTTTCCGCTCCCTCTCGTTTGTGTCGAACATCCACATGAGGAGCATCGAGGACGGCGTTGACAGTATGTCGTGTCTTCCCCCGCCTGTTTGGTGATGTGGGAAGTGTGGACAACAGCAACAGCAACCCGCAAGAAAAAGTGAAATCAGCGAAGGGAGCGACAAGTGCAGTGCGGAGGTGATCATGCCACGTGCGGCGTGCAATGAAATAAGCGAAGGCCGAGCTGTGAAAGCAGTAGCGGTGCTTGGGAGAGAGAGGGCAAAAACGTGGAGGAGAGTCGGGCGTGATCCTTCCATACATAGTGACACACACATACGCGCTGGTACGATGCACTCACTCCGATTTCGTTCAAGCGCTACCCCGCTTTTGCGCATGTATGAGCGTGCCTGGCAGACGCGATGGCGTGGCGTATTTGTGACTTTCTGTGTGTGTTTGTGTGTGTGGCAACGGCATCCCGCTCTCTCCCTCACGCAAGCGCATTTTTCATATCTTTCTCTCTTCCTTTGTTGTGTTGTGTGCTGTGTGCTGTGTGCTGTGTTCTGTGTACTGTTCGAATGCAGCCTCGGATATATCCGAATATCCGTTGGAATCTGCGCGCGTGCTTGTGTGGGTGTGTGCATCTCTGCCCCTCGCTCTCTTTCTGCAGTTGAGCTCTTAAGCGTAGGAAAAGCCAAGACCAAACGGACCGCAGTGGTGCCCCCCACGCCCCACCCCACTCCTCCACCCCTAGCTACCTTTGCCGGAGATGTGTTTTGGTTTTAGTTTCCCTGTGGTATCTTATTGTGCGCATCTATACCTCTGATAGGAAAAGCAACATCACGCGAAAGCAGACGACGTCCGACACCGTCTCGTGCTCTTTCCTCTGAGCAGGACATGCTGCTGGGTATTGTGTCCACGTGCGCGCTTGTGCGGGTGCTGGCGTGTTGTGCGCAGAAACTGGTGCACGCCTCGTTTTTGTGCAGTGCG
Organism: Leishmania donovani; assembly: GCF_000227135.1. Lineage (NCBI taxonomy): Eukaryota > Euglenozoa > Kinetoplastea > Trypanosomatida > Trypanosomatidae > Leishmania > Leishmania donovani. The sequence goes on along the minus strand of NC_018258.1, from coordinate 1,356,408 downwards.
GCTTTGCGCGTGCACCCCAGCGCCACGCTCGTCCTGAGCGCTGGCGGTGGCTCTTCAACCGCAGGTGAAGCAGGACAAGCACGACAGTGCGCTTCTGGTGTCCTTCTTTGCCGTTTCCGACAAGAGGGCATCCTCGAGTGTGATGCTTCTGCGTGTCGTGCAACTGCACCTGCGCAGTCGTTGCTTCCGAGGCTGTTTTTCTTTCTTCTCCGTACTCGCTATCTTTTCCTCCTCGCGTTCTCCTTCTTCGAGTTCGCGTTGACCTGGTTGCTGCAGCTAGCCGCAACATGCGCTGCTTCGCCTGCCCCCTTCCCCATCAACAACACCAAACGTCCTGATCGAAAGAGTTCCATTCTTTGTCCGCCACCACCACCGCCACTACCACTCCCTCCTGTGCTTCCTTCGCTAGCAGAAGCATGGTGATCTACCCTTCCGACGTCAAGGTGTGACCCAAGAAGCCCTTCAGCCTCAGCTCTCTTAGTCGCAGCTGCAGCACTCCACTTCTTGACTACATGAAGGCACACCTAAAGACGCTCGGCATCGCATTCACCTACATTCACGCTCCGGGAAAGATGCACGCCAACCTGTCCGCCACGCTCCCTGCATCGAACGACGCGAGTCAACCCGGTGTTGTGATGTCTGGCCGCATGGACATTGTGCCGGTGGATGGGCGTAAGTGGGACACGAGCCCGTTCGTTGCGACAGAGAAGAATGGCAAGCTGTAAGGTCGCCGTATGTGTGGCATGAAGGAATTTCTTGGCCTGTGGACGACTCCACCATTTGCCTTTACGAACTCGGAGTCTAAGAAGTTGGCGCGCTTCGTCTTTTCATACGGCGAAGGGGTCGGCTGCGTGGACGCTCCAGTCATTATGGCGCAGCTCAAACTTCAGAGCCTCGAGGCGGATGGCTGCCTCGTCGGTAACGGCGGCTTTCACGCAGACCGGGTGAGGGGGCAGCAAGGGATTCAGCGCGTGGAACGTGAAGGTACATGACAACGCGATCCGCTCGGCGATGGGGCTGATAGAGGCGAGCTGCAACTTCACTGCTTCAGCCACGCGAATCATCACCGAAGTCCGTGAGATCGGGCTTGAGCGGGGCAGGCGCAGCCCGCACGCCTTCGAATATCAGCGCCCCTTCTACTCCTTGTCCGTGTGCCTCATCAAGGGCAGAAATGCCGTGCCTGCGGTGTTTGGACTCGACTTCAGCATGCGCGTGTGTGTGTTACGCAAACGGCAGCGGCAAAGCATGTGGAGAGTGCGGTGAAAACGTACATCGACAGCGCGATTCTGTGTGCGGTGCGCGCGGAGTGCGCGGGGAGGTGTCTGCAGAGATCAACTCGATGGGGTCCGTGCCAGCCTTCGACTCCCCTGAGGAGACAGCGCTCATCCACGCTGTGCGCGAGACCCGCGATAACCACACCGTGCGTGGGCTCGCTAGTGGCGCGGAGTGGCATCGTCCTCCAAGCGCTGGGCATGCCTATCATCATTGTTGCCTCCGGCGGCTACTGTGGCCACATGGCGAGCGCGTGCACAGAGGTGGTGTTCCTGAAGAAGCGCGAGAAGCTCACGGAGGAGCTGGTGCAGCGTGCTGCGATGGGGAAGGGGATGGCTGCCCCTGTAAAGCATCTAGTGTGGGCTCTTTTCTTTTCTGCTTCAGCGTAGTACGGGATGCACAAGAATGTGCCTGTGTGTGTGTGTGTGTGTGTGTGTGTGTGCTCGCAGAGTTGCACGGCTCAAGGGCCTGGAATAGCCTGCCGGTGCTGAGTACCCCAGGATGAACGTCATAAACTCCCGCTAGTTCTCTTGAGTGCCGTTGTCCGCTAGAGGGTGGCGAAAGGCGTCCAGCCGCCTGTTTCTTCTGTATGTGAACACCTCTGTGATCGACGGGCGACTCAGCCACGCCTCTCTACCTTTCCTTATCATCATTCCGTCAGTGCTACTTGCGTGCACATGTATGCCGCATCTGCCACCGTGTAGTGTAGGGCAACGGGCTGCACGGCGAGCGAGACGGCCCTCTTGCCGCGGCCGCTGTGGCTCCTTGGGCCCCGTCGTTACGAACCGTTTTACTCGTTCTCTTCCGCCCGTGCACGCCTTGCTTTGCCGTCGGTGGCGCTAACGTTGCCGATGGCTTCCCTGCGCCTCCTCCCTCCCTCCCTCCCTCCCTCCCTTCACACACACACACACCTCCCTCGACGCTGGCTTTTGGCTTTCCCTCCCCTCTCTCCGCGGACGTGATGCGCTCATTCCGCTAGACGGCATGAGCGCAGCGAAATCTCTCCAAAGAAGGGGGAGGGCACATCGTCCGCATGCCGTGATCGACTCTGGGACGCGCGGTATGGTACTGGCGGTAGTGCGGTGTGCATTGTCATGCAGCTTGTGCCACCTCGGTGGTCGAAGACGCTTACTCTTGCCCTCGCTTCCTTCGACGACCATTGGTGTGCACCCCCCCCTATCGCTGCATCTTTTAGAACTCTCTCTCTCGTTCTCCACAACCCTCATGACTTCCGCTGCGTCAACACGTACATGGACGCAAACATCGTGTGATGGGCAGAGATAGAGGGCATGCTTGATCATCTTCGCCATCGGCCCGCCACCACCATCACTGCATCGCCACATCGCGCTTCTCCGTCTCCGCGCCAGCGAGTTCCTTGTTTGTTCATTTAGCACTTCCTTTGGTGCGCGTACACATCAGTGCCATTCCCCGTCCTGCCCACCCACCATCACCCCACACGGCCCTCATTGCTGCAGCTCCACCCCCATCCCCCTCTCCTTTCCTCCCTCACGCTGTTAAACACACGCCTCTTTTTTCACCGCTACAGCTCCCTCATCATGCTCAGCCAGACCGGAGGGGCAGTCGCCGTCAACGAGATCTCGCAGCAGCACTCGACCGAGCAAGCGATGGCTGCCAAAGAAATGGCAGCGGAGAACCAGGTGCACGTGACGCTGCCCGAGGAGGTGAGGGAGCGCCGCCGCTCTCGTCAATCGTCGCAGGCGCGTAACGGGTCCCACGAGGCACCGATCATTTCCTACGGCGAGGCGGCGCCGAAGCAGACGGTCTCGCGCGTGTTGGTGCGGATGCCGAATGAGGTACGCCGCAGGCGAAGCCTCTCTCGCGAGGCCCGCAAGAGCCATACCCACACGCAGCTGGAGGAGAGCGAGATGCCGAACGCCACCCCTAAAGCCATGCCCGAAGCCGCCGCTATGTCGACTGCCGAAGATGGTCGTGTTAGCCCGGAGAAGCAGTGTCCAGAGCCGGAGCTGCCCGCCAACGGCTTGGCCATGCAGCCCGCTGTCGAGGAGGCAGTCGATCATGAGCCGCCGACAGAACCCTCACCCGCGGCCGAAGAGGCCGAGAGATCCGGGAGGCTCACCGACGCGGCCTCTCGGGTGGAAATGGAGTTGACAGGGAGCGACTCCGCTGCTGTCATCGAGGAGGCTAACCAGGAAATGGAGGATAATGCGGCGCCTCACGAGAACAATGATGCGCACCCGATGATCAAGGGCAAGGAGAAGGATAAGCACGGATGCTGCATAGTGATGTAAGTCACCGTGCCCCTCTCTGGTACGCCTCTCCCTTCGCGAGCGCTCCGCCACCACGACCACTTCCAGAGCTACACAGGCACGTGGAAACAGTTCGTATCGCACATGAGCACAAGCGCTCGGCGCTTCGCCCTTCTCCTCTTCCTCCCCGGTGCCCCGTCCCTCTTATTGTTTGTTGTGGTGCGCGCGTGCTGCACCACTACCGCATTTCTGCGCGCGCCTCTCCTTTCTTCTTGTCGGTACGCATACGGTGTCGTCGGCACCGCCCACCGCAGGGGCAGGGCACCGCAGCGAGAGAGCAGGCACGCGCAAACACACAGCTGTACGTCTCCGGTCATTCACACGCCTCCTTTCGTTTTCCTTTGTTTCTCTTCCTCTGCGTAGCGAAACCCCACCCCACCCCACCACACTGCACTCCTCCCCTTTCCCCTTTCTGACTCTTTCTCTCCCTTCCGTGTCCCATTCACCACCACCTCCTCCCCTAGCTTCCCCCCCCCCACGTTCCGATTTAAGCTCCCGCTCGTTGCTCCACCGCCGCCCTCCCCACCCACTCCTTAATGACTCCAATGTGTGTGCTCCTCCATTTTCTCCGCCCCCCCCCTCCCTGTCTAGAGCATGCGTATGTGCGTATGGACGTCGTCGCTGGCCGTGCTGCGCCTTTATCCCCACCCTTTGTGTGTGTCTGTGCCTTTTGCTTGGGGCCCATTGTCGGATCCGTTTATCCGCATCATGGACCAAGTCAGAGGGTGCGGTCCCCCTCCACTGTCCCCCAGCCCTCTGCCTTCCGTAGATTTGCGTTGTTTCGTTTGAATTGGGGTGCGTGGGCTCGTAGGGGGCTCGTGTGGCTGTGTGTATGGCCTTCACTGTTTTGCCCTCGCATCTCCGCATCACTGTCGTGTTGGTGCGGTTTCCCTTGCCCCTTTTATTCCCCTTCACCCTTTCCTCTCCCCCTGGACGAAGTAGTGCGGCCGGCTAGCTGGCGTGTGCACACATGCCATGCGCCATTCGAACAGACCCAGTGATGAGAGAAAGCGAGGGGAAAAGCGGGTGGCGTATTCTTTACTATACGGTACGCTGCAGCGGGGCCGTTTTAGCCGCCTTGCGGCTCTGTCATTGACGTCGCACTCCCCCATCCCCTCCCCCGTTTTCCTGTTTTCGCGCACTGCTGTGAGCCTGCACGGAGCGTTTTGGTGGTGTTTGGGGTCTCCCCCCTCCCCCCTCCCCCCTCCCCTTCCTCGCTTTCGTCCGTCTCGTGGTGTGCTGCGGGAGTGTCGGTGTCTCTGTGAGCACGTGTGAAGTTGCATCGCCGATATATTGTATCTGCGCTCTTCCCTTCTTCTCTTCTCTCTCTGAGGATTGCTTCCTCTTTTAGTCATTGTGTGCAGCCACCTGGGGCTTGTTGAGATGAAGGTGCTAGCCTGGCTCTGGAAAGGGAGCGTGGTAGTTTGCTTACGGCTTCTCCTCTGGCGCGCGAGGAATGGTGCCGCAGTGGTGGTGCGTCCGTGCACGTGTGCCTCTGTGTGCACGCAAATTGCATAGGTGCCCTTTATATTTCTGTGCAGGCATGGAAGGAAAGGAAACCCGCCTTGTCTGAAAAGAATCGAAATTGCGTGTGTGAAAGCAAGCACGGATTTAAGTAATGCACCCCTCGCGCCTGCTCGAGGAGAATGCGATGCGTGTTCGGGTGGGCAGCGCGCCCCCCTCATAGTCGCCTCTCGCAAGAGACCCCTTCGCGCGTGTCCCTGTTGCAACTCTCTCGCCTCTTCCCACGTGCCCGCTTGCGTGCACACGTATGCTGAGTGGTCGTGTACCTGTAATGCAGCCTTCCATCTGTGGTGTAACTATGATTTTCGCCTTTGTTGCTTTCCTTTTCCGGATCTGGGACGGCGAATCCTCACGTGCGCAGCTCTGTCTCTGTTCGCTGTATCCCTGCTCCTTCCCTCCCTGACCCCGTGCGACGGCTCTTGTGGTTGCCACGTTGTGGGTCGGCTTCACGACTGCATGTGAGTGGGATTGTTTACGCCTTTAGTGAAGAGGCGGCGGCGGCTGTAGGATCCACGTTTTACCGTTAGCTGAGAAAGAGGAGAGCTACACCTGAAAACGAAAACGCACGAGCTCCATCAGAGAGAGGGGGACATGGAAGCACCCTTTCTTGCGGTCAAGGGCTCTTACATCCTCTTATTCTCGGACTGCGCTCGGAGAACACGGCTAAAACTCAGCTGAGCAACACCGCGACCATGGCGAGTCCCATGACCCGCCGTCGGCGCACTTCCCACGGTCCTGCGTGTGATGAGCAGCGCAGGCTGCATTAGCTGAACAGAATAGAGGCGAGATCTTCTCGTCTCTGCTCTGCTCAAGCGCGTGAATTCCTTCACGAAAACGCACCGGCGCTCCACCCACTGCAGTTATACTCGAATGCCCACTATACATGTGTGTCGGGGGAGGGCATGCTCTTATCCACTGGTCGCTCTCTCCCTCTCTTCTGCTTCTTTTCGCCGTGACCATCGCCCACGCGCGTCACAACTACCGTCCGCCGTTTTGTGTTGTCTTTCTCCGACCGCACTTTTCCTACTCGAAGCTGCATGTGCTGTAGTGAGATTTGGGGCGCGCGGAGGAATCATCATGAACAGAGAGGTGTGCTGGCATGAGGCTCCCGTGTCTCTCCATATCGCTGTCGAAGCTGCGCACTCGACCGGATCTATCCGTGACGACCAACACAGCTCTAGCAGCACTGCGGGGCGGCATCGTCACCGGTTGACCTCGTCGCTACCATTCGATGCCACATCGGCGCAGCAAATCCTCTTCTTTGCCGCCGAAGGTGCGTTCGTGCACGCGGCACCGCTCCACATCACCGTCGCAGAGGCGAAATCGACGCATTCGGGAACATCGAAGGCGGCAATGGTCAACGTCGTCGCCGGGGCTGTGGAGACCACCACAGAAGAATCTATCATGGCGACAGAGGGGCCAAGCGCCGCCGCTAGTTTTGCGCTGCCTCCGGCGTTATCTGCAGACACGACTAAGGGTGTGGCTGCCGAAATGACTATAGCGGAGGCGACAGGGAAAGATGAGGAATGGACAGACGCCGTGGACGAGGAAGCCATGGCCTTCTTCAATGATGAGTAAGTTCCATGAAGGAAAATAAGTGAAAAGGAAAGAGAAGCTGGAAGGAAGCAATGCATGTGTGTGTGTGTGTGTGTGTGTGTGTCTGTATCTGTGGCTGCTTGGTGCACCTGTATATTACGATCATCTCTGCAGAAGAGAACCGAAAGAAGCGTTCCACCTATCCCCCTCCCCGCCGTCACCAAAACGAAAAGACGCACGAGGGGCGAGAAGCTGCTCACGGCCCAAGCTCTCTTCTTGTGTTCAGCGCAGAGGGGGGGTTGTACGATCGACTAGCACGTCTCCAGAATTCGCAACTCCGGGCCGCTGTTGTGTTCAACTCCATTGAGGGAAGCCTTTTTTTTAAGCCTCGGCTACCCTCCCCTCTTCCTCCCATTCCAGCTAGCGCGAGACTCTGCGTTTGCACGCAGGTGATTGGAGTCTCGCCTCTTGTGAGCCCGCAACACTGTTCAATGCCCATCAGCTTGTCGGTTTGCTCTTATTCTTGACGCCTTTCGTCTCCTCCCATACTCCTCCGTTCGTCCCTCCCTCTTTCTCGCTCCCTTATCCACGCGCGCATGGATGCCGTGCGCTGCGTACAACCTCTCATGCCGACCCACATCGAAGAAATTTTGTTTGCGTTCACTCTGACATTCCTGTTCTCGTTTCTTGGTGTTGCCGTTACCCCCTTTTTTGTTGTTTCCATCTCGTCTTTCGCTGCTTCCACACGCCCGCTCACTGCGCCCGTGACTCGTGCGTCCTCCCTCGTGGGTGTGTGTGCGTGTTTCTCTCCGTTCCTTTCTTCCCGTGGGCGTACGTGGGACTCCTAATTCGCTTCTCTCCTCTTCCCCTTCCTCCTCCTCCACTCCCCACCTTGTCCAAGTCCATCATTCAGCCTGTAGCTCCCTTCCTTTTGCGCGCGGCACTGCGTGGCCTCGCTCGCGCTGATCCACGGAGAAACGCTCACCAGACAAACAAACGGGCAAAACGACCTGCTCGCCTTGTTCGCCGCCACGCACGCAACCGCCGCGTAGACCCCGTCACAGTTGTTGCGGTCATTCACGCGACGACATACCCCGCACGCACTTGAAATACGGTCTAGGTAGCCACGCCCCCATCATCTCTAGCACAAGGATATATATACATATATATATATATATGAGAGAGAGCGACAACAGCAGACCACACATACCCACTTGAGCACACACGTTGTTGACACACACACACACGCGCACCTCCCCTCCCTCCCCGACCCTTCATTCTGCCGCTTCGTTTTCTCTTTGCTCTCCGTCTGCTCTAGTGTCTTCGCTGCCGCTTCATCCACTGCTGCGCCTGTTGCTACGCTCTTGGTGTGGTAGCGGCCCGTAGTGGTGTCTGCGACACAGGGGCGTGTGTTTGTTTGTATCTTCCCTCTCTCCTCTCCATCTCCTTCCACTCCGCTGCTGCTGCTGCTGTCTAGCTCTCTTTCCTTCGCTCCCCTGTGTTCTCTCTCCTTTCCTCTCTCCCCTCTCTCTCTTCCGCCCCGCTTCTTCATCTGTTTCGCCACGCTGTCGCCCTTCTCTCTCTCTGAGTGCGCTTCAGCTGTCTCTCCCCCCGTGCATCCTTCCGATCGCCCTCAATCCCTTGTCCCTCCCTCCCTCCCTCTCTCCCGGCGTTCTTTGGGTGTCTCGCTTTCGTTTTGTTTTCACCTTCCTCATTTTTGATTCTTGTCGTCGTCGGTTGTGTGTGTGTGTGTGTGTGTGTGTGTGTGTTTGGGGAGAAAAGGGTCTAACGCAGCTGCTACGCATCTCTCTCGACAACTCACTCTCGCCTCTCTCGTTTCTGTTTTGTTTTGTTTCCTCGTGTAGTCACAGGCAGCCGCGTGTTCCTCCGTTTGCCTGTCTCTCTTTCTCTCTCTGCGTGTCTGTGTGTGTGTGTGTGCAAGTGCAGGAGCATGCGCCTGTGAGAGGACCATCGAGCGATCCGCGCCTTTGTTTTTTTTTGGTTGTTGTGTGTGCTGCATACCTCTCCCTCTTCAGACGAGGGAAAAGGTCCGGAAAAAAAGGGGCGAGCCGTTCAAGTCGAGCGTTGTTCCTCTCGACGTGCCTGTCTTAAAGTACGTGACGTTTATAAATACCTTGTCTCATTTTCTTTTTCGCTTGTACTTGCGCGACACGATCACGCGGAGCCGGCCACCACCATCACTCCTTCGCGTCTTTCCCTCCGTCTCTGTCTGTTTCCCCTCCGCCCCTCTCGAGCCGCCCATAAAACTCGTAGCACGATCAGCACCATTCGCCTATACGTAGAGTCGGATCCGCCTGTCTATCTATCGGTTGACTCGTTTAACTAAACTGCTTTTGCTTGGGCGCGTGTGCTGGCGTTGTGAGCTGTTTCACGTCGCCAACCAGATCTGCTGAACATCACTTCTTCCCTTGTAACGTGTCTCCGACGCGGTTTTTTTTTTGTTTTTTTTTTTGTTCTTCGTCGCACCTCCGCGCTCCTGCGTGCTGCGTAGCGCAACGAGTACATCATCTCCCTCCTCCAAGCTCTCCCTCACCCTCTACCCCTCGCAGACTCACCAGCCATGTCACACAACGCCCGCCCCTCGCGGTACGCCGTGTCTCAGTCGAAAGCACGCATCTTTGTTGGCCAGCTGGAGCCCTACGTCACGGAGCAGGACCTCTACCCCGTTTTCAGCTGCTATGGCAAGATCCTGCACCTCAACATCGTCCGCCACTCCACCACCGTGACGCCCAACGAGGAGCGCCGCATCCCAACGGCGTTTGTTTGGTACGAGACAACCACGGAGGCGGATGCAGCCATCGCCGCGTTGCACAACGTGTTCACCTTCTCGTCACCAGACGAGGAGGAGAACAAGGTACGCTACATCCAGGTGAGCTACGCGGACAAGAGCCCCGAGTGCACTCCGTGGGGGCGCTGGCAAAAGACGCAGGCGGAGATCATGCGCCGCACGAACCCGTCCGGCACCGGCACCGGAAGCAACAACATGCCGGGGCAGTACTCCCACATCACCGGCGGCGGCGCGAGTACCTACTCGTCGCCTGCCCTCAACAACGGCGGCGGCTTTACTGTGTCTGCGACTGGGCCAGCCATCCGGTCCTCGCAGTCGAGCGGTGACATCTCCTCGATGCGCTACACGCGCAACCCGGCCCGTGGCCTTCGCGCCATGGCCCCGCACATCGACCACCCCGAAGTGCAGTACTACGGCAGCTACGACAACCTCTACAACCTCGGCAACCGCAACCAGCTCTACAGCATGGGCGGTGCCGCCAACAGCATGACGGGCTACACCAAGCACCGCGGCATGCCACCGCACGAGAGCGCCAGCAGCGGCGACCTCGGCCGTGGCTCGACGTCGTCCTTCTGGAACATGAGCGAGGAAGTGAAGAAGAGCACCGCTGCGGACCCGAGCCGGTTCCGCCACACTGCCCGCTACACCGCCCCGGAGCCCGACGAGGACCTCATCATGGCTGCGTCCACCTTTACAGTGACGAGTGGACCGTAAAGTAGCAGCGTGCAGTAGGATAGTAAAGGGCGGTGCAGAATCGAGCTCGGCAAGAGAGTGATGAGGTCTCGCCGATGATGCGGTGACACCCTGCACCCGCTCCTTTCTGTTCTACCCTCTTCCTTTCCTTCGTGGGTGTGCCCAGTGAATCTCCTGTCGGCTGACAATCTTTCTCTCTCGCTCGCTCGCTGCCTTTTGTGTGCGCGCGTGCGTGTACGCGAGACGCGCTCACCGCGCTGCTCACTTAGCACGACGTAGAAGGGGCCGTCGTATGGGGTGGTGAGAGTGGGGGCGGGGGCGACATCGCGGGGGCAGTCCAGTGCATCATCACGGCATCTCTTGTTTTTTCATGTCTCTCCTCTTTCCTTTTTCTTTTCCCCTCTTGTGTTCTCGAACCTACGTGTGATTAGACGTGTACCTCATCATTGTTTTGTTTGGTCTTCTGTGGGGGAGAGAGGGGGGGCTCTTGGCGACTTCGTTACTCACCCACTCACGAAACGCGTCCCCAGTGCACGCCGATGCGCATGCAACTGCGTATAGGGCACCGTGCGCTCCAGTGAGGCTGTGTATGTGTACGTGTATGTGTACTTGCATATGTCAATCACTCCTTTCCTTTATTTTTCTTGCGCTTCTCTGGCGTCCCTCCCTCCCTCCCTCACGTGTTGCGGTTGGTGATGCGCTCAGACAACAATGGCTTAATACGTTAGGGCAACCAAGAGCCACACGCACACAAAGCGGGAAAGGGGCAAGGGGAAGGTATCTTGGCGTTTGGTGCTCCTCCCACACCTCTCCCCGTCGTCCCCCCTCCCTCCCCCCCCCTCGGTGCTGCCGGTGTGTCTGCTACCCCAACCCCTGCCCCGCCTCTGTTCTTGGTCTCTTTTCTCACATCCATCGCCGCACCTGTTCTCTCGTGGTGCGAGGATGGCTGGACACGTGCGTGCTCGTCGGCACACGGTGACAGAACTTGCGTCTCACCATAGCTGCTGTAGTCGACGCCTGCTCCGGCACGGACGTGTGCGGTCACCGCCACCGCCACCGCCCTCCCAAGAAAAAGATTCGTAAGCTTCGTTTTCTCATGCCTTTAGGCGCTCCTCTCTCTTTTCGTTTTCGTTATGTGGAAGTTAGTGACCCTTTAGTTGTCGTATGGGATGGCGGCTGTGATTTGACCAACGTGCTTATGGTGTATGTGTTTCTGTGCGTGTGTGGTCGTGTGGCTGTGATGCGTCTTCTCTGCATGTGGGGTGTCGGTGACATCCTGGAGAGAGAAGAGACAAACACGTAGCCACGCGATAGACTTTCGGTGCCCCGTTTGCTACTACAGTCCAAGTTCGGAAGCATGGGGCAGCCATACCACACCATACCACACCACACCACACGGGTGGTGGTCTGCTCATGCTCACTTTAAGCGCGTGTATTATGTGAGCGCCTGTGAAGAAGTGCGTAGACGTGCTTAAGCCCTGCGCGCAGGTCTGTCATAACTGGAGGCAGTAACATGCAATGCAACGAAGACGCAATACCGCACTCGCGAACGAGAGCGAGAGGGGGCATGGGAGATGGGCATCTTCGCTACTCTTTTTTTTTTTAATTGGCGCTGGCGCGTGAGGAGAACGGCAGCGGCTCGCAGTGCGGCGCTACCCTCGATAGTGCGCGCCTTGGTTGCTTTGGTGCGTGGGCACGTGAGACGATGGACGCCGCGAGGGCCCAAAGGTCCATCACGGTGGGACCGAGCACTCTCTCCACCGCGCCTCCCCCCCCCCTTCGTCGTGCACTGGAGCTCTCCGCGTCTCTTCCTGGTAGCACAAGAGGAGAAACCTACGCAAAGGTGGACGCCAGATGAGCCATCTGTGCACGCAGCGTCTCTCTCTCCATTATTCAACGGCTGATGCGTTTCGACTGAAGTGCCAAGCAATGCACGCCAAGCCCTGTGTCGGCATCCCCGCCATCCGCCTCAACCCCCTGACCTTTCCCCCTGCTCCCACCCACCCAACCCTTGCCTCTCTCTCCTTATGGTTTCGCTGGCGCAATCGCAGTCCACCGCCACCACCGCACGGGTGTCTTTCATGGACGGCACGGGTCTACTCCTGCCGTGCGCCCCACCCCCACCCCACAAGGGCGCTTTTCTAGTTCAACCGTGTCTCAGCGATACGTTAGCTCTGTGAAGCTTGTAAGCGGAACCCGAGGGCCATGCACTCTCGCCCAGACGGTCGCGTGTAGAGTCGAGGGAGAAGAACTTCGTAGCCGCGCCCAGCATGCCCTCGGCCGTTGTTGTTGGCTGCCATGATTGACTGATCGTACCGCTGCGCGATCACATCCTCACGCGTGTGGCGAATCGAGAGCTTGCCTACTTCAGCTTACCTTTTCTCTTTTATCGTGACTGCTCTCAATCGGTGAGGCCTCGCTCAACTATGCGACTTTGCCGCTTGCGCCCCTTCGCTGTCCCAAAGGAGACAGACGCGCCGAAAATGCAGGAGCGCAACAGCGGGAAATCATCGGCCTTGATCGGCATTGTTCCCTCGTTTCACCACTAGCGCCAGCGTGTAGGCAGCCCTACCGTTCTCTTGTTCGAGGTTCATCCACTAGTATTTGCCGTTGCTCCGCCCCCTCCCCCTCATCTCCCTGTGTGAGGCTTGCCGCCATCACTGCCCTCGCTCGTTGGAGCGCCGTCAGCTCTGCTTCCCCTCTCCTTTCTCGCTCCCTTTACAACTCTATCCTTCACAAGGCATCCATTCCCTTTTTCTGTCCTGGTGCATCCGTGCGTTTACCGGAATTTTTCCCGGTGCGCCTGTGTGTCGCTGTCAGGGGCGTCGCCGTCTGGTCTCTCTCTCCTCTTCCTCGCGCTGAGGTCCATGTCGTCTTCGCACGCACCGGCACATGCCTGTGTGTTTGTGTGTGTGTGTGTGTGTGCGTGTGTGCCCGGGCGCGTGTGATTGGCCCCCGGAGATGAAGAGCAACGGCAAACAGAGAGAAAAACAGAGCAGCGCATCATTCGTGAGCCAGCGGATCGCGCTGAGGATCAACGAGCTGTCATGTTTGACGACGGCGGCACAGTGGCGACGCGTGCGGTGCACGGGCCAGACCAAGGTGCCTTCTGTCGGTGCGCAGGCACGTGTATGTGTCTTGGTGGCTTTGGTGGCGATGATGTTCTCTTTGTTTGCCTGCCTGCTTTCTGCGTCGCGCCAGCCTTCACCGCGGATGTTGCCGGTGAGAAGCCAACCACGGACGCCCTGACGGAGCGCCCCTGTCGCCCATCACGAACTCCTCCCGTTTGCACCCCCCTCTCCTTCTCTTTTCCTCTCTCCCTCTCCCTCTCCCTGTCCTCCTTTCGAGACTCAACGGCATCACACACGCATGCGCGCAAAATCCTTTGTAAAGGAACACCGGTGAGGAAAACGGAACATACACAGCGCCGAGAAGACGGTAACGGCATACAACCTGAGCACTGCTACAGGAACCTTCCCTGTGCATCTGCCGCTATCCCTCCTTCACGCAAGCAGCCCTCGACTCTGCTGCATGTGCTCTGTGTCGCGTGTGAGCGTCTCCCTCTCCTCTCGTCATCTGCATAGACCCCTTCACAGGTTGCACCGCGGGTACGTCTGTACGTGTGGGTGCCACCGCCTAGCATATACCCCCTCTCCTCCTGCCTCATAGACATCGAGGCCAGTCACCCCCATCTCATACAGAAGCACTTTCTGTCCTTTTATGGTGGCAGTGGCTTGACTCCTCGCCGACTGCACGCGCACGGCGCAATCACCGACACCACACGCCACAAGTCGCCACTGCGCCTCCGCACGTCTTGATACAAGCACACGCACGCACTTCACTTCATTTTTCACCTGTTCATACTCCTTCCATAGACGTGATGGCACCGCGCCGATCTCGCGCCAAGCGCCTTCACCTCCCCGCTGTGGCTCGGTGCCTTGCAGCACAGCCCTCCGCGGCTCCTCATGCGACGGTGGCCTCGCCAGTGGCTCCGCCGCCCGCTGCGACCGCGCCTGCAGCGAAACCGCCAAGATCGGTGGAGCCCCCTGTCGCCACATGTGTGCAGCCGGCGGCCACCTCCGTGGAGCCCGCAGCGATCGTTGCGCGAGCGCCAGTTGTCGAGGAAACCCCCGCAGCACCAGCACCGAATTCCACGTATGCCGCGACCGTCCTTACAAGAGTGCGCACAGCCGAGGTGCAGTGCCCTCCTGACGTGACGCCGGCTTCTGTTGCCGCAACCGCCTCTGCGGTGCCCGCAGGTGAAGCGATGCCGCTGGCTGCTCCAGTATCAGCAGCACCATCGGCGCATTCACCGCGAGCAGCCATCAGTGCACATCGTGGACGACTGCGTGCTAAGCGACGCGCAGCTGCGGCGCTCGCGCGCAAGTCTAAGCATCATAGAAACACCATTTCCGCACCGCAGCAGGCGATCACTCCCTCCACGTCGTCTCAGCCCCCGGCTCCTGCAGCGGCTCCGGAGACGGTGCCTGTTGCAACAGTGGAGGCTCCAGCAGCTGAGGCCGCAGTTGAGCCAACCTCGGATGCAGCAGCGTCAAACATTGCACAAGCGGGCTCGGCGGCGTCAGAACTAGAAGGTCCAGCAGCTGCTACGGTGGTGTCGTCCCCTCCAGCACCAGCACCGATTTCCACTCCCCACCGCTCCGCGATCAGCCGCATTCCCAAGAAGCGAAAGTTCTTCGCAGAGCTTGATGATAATGTGACCCTACCAGCAGCAGAGGCAACACCACCACCCGCCTCCTCAGAAAGGCATCTACAGGCCTCAGACGCTGCGGTGGATGCGCTGTCGGTGACCAAGGCTGCGTCCGCCGTGCCGTCTGTGACGCTGACAGCAGCAGTGGAGGAAGTCACCAAGAAGACTTCCGCAGTTGCTGGTGCGCTGCACGCTCCCGCTGCTGCGCGTCGCATGGTGACTCGCCGCACTTCCAAGACGCATGCAAAGGGAGCAGCGGCGAAGCTCCAGCACAGCAGTGGCAGCCTTGTCTCCGCCGAGGCTACCCTTGAAGCAGCGCCGGCAGTAATAGCATCAGTGACCAGAAAAGCATCTGCCTCCAGTGCAGCCACGCTCACGATGGCCGAGAAGCCCGCGACACCGACTGCACCTGCCGTGGCGGCGCCTTCTGTGGAGCCTCTGCAGCGTTCTGCTTCCTCGACGCCTCCATCTACGGCCCCACACGTGACCTCTGCCGCTGCGGTCGCTCCATTGGGTCGTGCCACCATCAGCCGCCTCTCGAAGAAAAGGAAGCACTTCTTCGCGGAGCTGGAAGAGCCCCCAGCAAGTGACGCAGCGCCGTCAGTACAGGGGACCTCCACCCTGCCTGCGGCGGCGCACGCTGCGGTGACTCTGAAGGGCATTGGCGCTGCAACTACGATAGCGGCAGCGGAGCCCACGGCGCCGACGGTGGAGGCCGTGGTGGCCCCCACTGCGGCAGCGGTAGCCGTGGCTGACGTGGTTGAGACGAAGGCAACGGCCACGCGGGCGATGGCGAGACGTCGAAGCATGAAGCGGGGGAAGCTCCCGCCGGAGGCCGCGGTGGCAGAGGCACCGTCGGCTGCAGAGGCGATTTCCTCTGAGGCCACTGCACCAACACCTGCGACGCCAACTGTTGAAGCGACGTCAGCTCCCGTGCCGGAAGCTGTTCAGGGTGCCGAAGTCGCAGCCCCTGCGGAGTCGATCGGAGAGGCGGCCACGACGGCAGACGCAGCTCGGCCAGTGGAGGGCCCCACTCCTCCCGCTGCGCAGCGCAAGCTGCGTACCGCAAAAAAGAAGGTGAAGCGCCTAACTGCGGCGGCGATCCGGCGGCGCGAGCTGGCTGCGTACAATCGCATTCCGAAGCGCTTCCGCCCCCCAGAGGTGCCACGATCGGTGTGGTCTACGCCGGTGGCAGCGCCACAGAGCACGCCTGCACCGACAGATGTCCCAGCGGCGGTGAGCGCAACGCAGACGAAGTCGATGGAGGCCACAGGGGTGATGCACGCAGAGGGACAGACACCGGCTGTGGTCGAGGCTATCGTGGAGGCACCCGCAGTCGAGTTGGCTCAGCCTCCACCACGTGCATCTACCGCCTCGGCAGCTGCAGCGGTGGAGCCGGAGGCGCCTCTCACCGAGACAACGAAGAGTGCAGACCTCTTCGCAGCCCCAGCAGAGGAGCAGTGTCTGATGGGTCAGGCGCGTGTAGCGACCAAGAGCATGAAGGTGCGCCTTGCACAGTCGATAAGGAAGCGCTTCTTCACTTCTCTCGAGGATGTGCCGGCTGCCAACCCGACCGAGGCGGCGGCCACTGAGACGACCGCCGCTGCCGTGGAAGTGCAAGTCGCCGTCCCTCAGACTCGTGCTGCCATGGAGGCGATCGAGCCTTCGCCTCAAGTGGCAGGCGACGGCACAACAGTGGATGCCGAGCTGACTGCCGCTGCAGAGGAAGCTGTGGCGCCAAAAAGCACTCTCAACGCAGAAAGCAAGGCGGCCCCTGCTACATCAGCAGTGGAAGAGGCGTCCACCGAGGCGCCGCAGCCGATGGCGGCTCACCCACCCACCGAAACCAACTCGGCTGAGGAGCCCTCCTTCAAGGCTGTCAAACCACTGTGTACCGGCGGAGTAGCACCTGACTCAGAGTCGGTCGCGGTGCACACGGGCGCCCCTGCGCTCGCCCAGAGGAAGGTGGTGCGCGTCACCAACGTGCGGGACTTGCTGAAGGCGATTCGCAAGGCGAAGCGGGCCGGCAAGCGGGGGTGCTCAAAGGAGCGTCTTTCCCACAGGCCACTGTCGCAGCACCTCGTCACTGCCGTCACGGGAGCAGTAGATGAAGTCGTGAATGCGGAAGCGTCGTCCACGGCCGCAGAGGCGAATCTACCTGCGGAAGTAAGCGGCGCAGGAATCCATGCACCACTACATAAAGAAGCGGAGGCGGCGACGGCTGTGGAGGAGACGGAAGCCCCCTCAGCGACTGAGCAGCAGACGGTGGTGCAGGCACAAGCGGCAGAGGTTGAGGTGGAGATGTGCGTTGAGTCGACGACGACGATGGCGGCACCCGAAGTGACGGAGGTGCGCTTGACAGAGCCTGTGGACAAGGAAGCAGTGCAGCCGCCAGAGGCGCTGCAGCATGCGGAGATGCTAGTGGCACCGGCACAAGCGGCAGTCGCGGCCCCCGTGAAGGACTTCCTGCCACGCGCCTTCTCTTCCCCGTCGCCTGCGCGGCGCCAGGCGGCGAAGCAGAAGATCAAGAAGCACGCGAAACTGGCGGCAGCGCGGCTAAACAAGCGCCAGACTTACACCGTGTCGGCCACAGCGCCCCTGGCAGCAGCGCACGCCCCCGCTGAAACTATGGACACCCCGCTGGTAGAGGCCGTACATGCTGCTGCAGAGCCGCCCGTGCCGCCTGCAGAAGAGGCGTCCGCCGCAACTCTTGTGCGCCGTTCCGCACTGGTGCTGCCCAGCGGCAACGTGGTCGTGGAGTCATTCACGGACAATGAGATGGTGCTGCGTCGCACGGCCCTTGACAACAGCTGGGATGTCGGGCTGCGGTTTGACTGGCAGGAGCGCACGCTAGCCATCTCGTCATTCCCCGCGTTTGAGGAGACGGACAAGCGGTCGGCTCACCCGTTTGTGCATCGGTTCAAGTCGAAGCCGCGGTGGCTACTGAAAGAGGTGAACGAGACGAACGCGGCGCACATGAAGAAGGCACTGGACTCCATGAATCGGAGTTTGACAGCCCGTTTTGTCTTCAGGCATTTGAGGTAAGAGACGGAGGTGAAAGCAGGGATTCTTGCGTGCGCGCACCTTTGTTTCTCCGACCCCTTCCCCATTCTCGGTGTCGTGGTTCTCCACGCCATCCATTGATGCGGCATGCTAGGGAGCAATTCTTGGGGGGTTGGTGTACCCCTGTGCACGTCAAGCTGCCGTCTTTGCGCTGAGATGGGGGACATGGCTTCTTGTGGCGCTGTGTTGTTCCCTTGCCGTTGATATTCATATGTTCTCTCCCTCTCTCTGCGGTTTGGTGTTTTTTTTTTTGCGGTGAAGCGCGCGACAGTCTCATAGAAGCTCGGCTTCGGCAACAGCAGCAACAGAAGAAAAAATGAGTGTGAGCGGGGACGCTACGTGGATGATGGCGAGCTCGCTCTTCCTAAGGATAGCGCGCGCGGGGAGGAAAGTGTATGTGATGTAAGTAAGTACCACCACTCTCGTGCGACTGTGTGCATGTGTATGTGGAGAGAGCAGCAAGCCTTGTTAGTTTTCTCGACCGCTGCCCACGCCACCCCTTTCCAGTTCCTTGTCCTCCGCTCTGACCCCCCCCTCCCCTCTCTCCCTTTAAGCCATAGATTCTCGACAGACGGATTGCCCAGGAGTTACTCCGGCGTTTGTGCGTATGCTGGAGTATCTGTGCCGCCGTCTGATCGCTCCCTCTCTCTCTGATGTGACCGATATGTTTTTCCGTCCTCTCGTGCGCTGGATCGCCGAGGGTGTGCTCGTTTTCGTCTACACCGCCACCCCCCTGCCTCTCTCTCTCTCCCTCTCTGGCTCTCGACCCCCCCCTTCTCCTCTCCTTTGCTGTGGTGGCGGTATTAGTAATTATCGCTGCGTGCTTGGTGTGCACGGGCACTGTCGCTGTGGCTGTTTGGTGTGTGTGTGTGTGTGTGTGTGTGTGTGTTGGGGGGGGGGGCGCATTGGTGAAGGAATGTCGTTGATACTCTAGCGGACCCTCCTGTCTCTCTGTTTCTGTAGTGGATGCGCAAAACTGACTCGTGGTTGAGGGCGCGTGAGTTGCGTGTGTGTGTGTGTGTGTCGAGTGGGGCAGCAGTGACTAGGTGGTGCACCTACTCTCTGGCGCTGCTGCTGCTGTACATCAACATCTTCTGTTGTACCTCCTTCCCCCCCTCCGGGACTGGTGGGCGTCACACTCTCAGGGTGGACGGCCACCACATCGTCTGGACGTTCCCATCGCTCGACTATACACTTCCTCTTCAGTAGTCTTTCCGCTCTCCTCCTCCTCTCTCTGATGCGCACGCAGCTCCATCGTGTCTGAGAGCTTTCCTCGCGGCCACACTCCACACGACTGCCTACACACGCACCATCACTGCCAAAACGTACCCCGCACACGCTAAAAAGTGGGCTAACATGGATTAGGCCGCTGCTGATAGACGGCACTTGCACACCCCCTCCTTTACTTATATCCATGCGAGATACGCGCATACACAGTACCGCCTCTAGACATCCTTTCTTATACTCTTGTTAGATTATTCCACCCCCCCCCCCCCAGCTATCTTTCCGTCATGTCTGCTCATCCGTATTCGGCGCTGCGGTCCACCACGCCGCCGCTGTACTACCGCAGGCCCGAGGGCACGGCGCCGTCCTACTACACAGTTCCAGCAAAGGAGGTGGAGGGACTGCGCATCCCCTCCTCCTCCTCCCACCCTGCTGCTGCGATGACCGCCGGAGCTCCCATCACCGTAGCCGGGGGGTACCCGCGACCCAGCGCGAGTCTGCATCCCTCAGTGGACCGCAGTTCTCTCAATCGTGTTCCTACGACGACGGCAGCGGCGGCGCCGCCGCCATCTCCGCGGCTCTCTGGCTACGTCATGCCCTCAGTGGTGAACCCCTACTCTCAAGGAGCCTCGCAGCAGCCAGCGGTGGCACACGTGGCAGAGCCTGTCAACCCCGCCTCCTACCTTCAGCAAGCCAACGCGATGGGCAGGTGGAGCTACCAGCAGCCGCAGTACCCTACGCTTGATCCTGTTGCCACTCGCGTAGCCGCCATAGACTCCGAGGAAGCGGCCATGGCGGCAGAGGAGATGACGCTGCGAGCCAAGCTGGCGGAGCTGCAGGTGACCCGGAAGCAGCAAGAGGAGGAGCAGCTCTATCTCAGCCATGGGTGGGCGCAGATGCTCGAGAAAGAGGAGCGCTACTACACGGAGCCTGTGATCGACTTGAGGCCTGAGATCATGGCGAGGGAGCAGCAGTGTGCCATGCTGCACAACCACCTCCAGCAAGTGGAAGCACAGGCCCAGCACGCGCAGTCGCAGCTGCAGGGCACTGAGTATATCCTGCGCGATGCGGAGAGCTTCGAGCAGGAGCGAAGGCGCGTGCAGGACGCCTTTCAGGAGGTGGAGCGGCGCAGGCGCGAGTGCGTTGCTCGGGCGGAGCGCTACTTCGACGTAGAGGTGAAGCGGGTCGTGGAGGGCAACAAGGTGATCCGCAAGCTTGACAGCCAGCTGCGCGAGATGACGCAACGCGGCCCGCTGGCACAGCTACAGGATGGCAACCGCCACCCCTCCACCGGTCGTAGGTCCGCGTCTCGCGCGGTCACCTTTGCGCCTGACAAGAGCATCGTCCTAGACTTGGGACGCGAAGAGTCCGCCTCCTCTGCAGAGCCCGTCACTATAGACGACGAGAGTGGCAGCTTGACAAACAGCTACACCAGCGCGCACGGCACAGCTCCCCGATACGAGGGGCACTCAACGTACGCGTTTTGTGGATTGCCAGATGAGGACATTGGTGGCACGAGCGTCGCCTTCTCCCTCAACGATACCAGGGACTCGTTGATGAAGCGGCGCAAGGTGGAGATCGCCTCCGTGTAGTGTGGCGCCCATTGCCTGCTGAAGCTACTTTTTTTGTTGTTCTCTATCGCTTGTGCTCCTGTGTGAGCTGTCTCCGTCATAGAACACCTCTATTTCCATTTGCCGCCCTCCTCCTCTCTGCGTGTGCGCATGTGCGTGCATGCGGGGCGGATGGTGCTCCTCTTGATTTCCTGTTAGATCTTTGGCTTGTGTGTGTGTGTGTGTGTGCATCCGGGCATCTTTTCTCTACCTTACCCCCGCGCGCGCTCTCCTACGCCCTCCTTGCTCTCCACTGATGCATATTTGTATCCGTACGGGCGTGTGACGCTGCGCGGGCGGCGGGTGCCTCGATGCGCTGGACGATTCATTAGCCAACGAGTGAGAACACCACGCTGCAGTACACGGAAAAGGCACAACGCGACCGTCACTGCGCTCACTGCTACTTTTCTTCAGTGAACCCGTGCATTACGTCATGATGCCGAGCTGCAGCGATTCAGCGCAGGCGTACGACGCGATGCGAGTGTGGCGGCGTGCATCAGCCCCGTCTACCCTGTCTCTCACCACCAAGGTTGTCTGCAACCTGGCTCCTGCCCTTCCAGTCAGTCTTGATGCCGCCTTTCTTTGTCAACTCTCCATCCAACGCCTCCGATCTCCTTCGCCACGCCGCCACCACCGCTGCCCCTTTACGCCAACCACCACAGGTACACCCAGGCACCGCTCGTGTGCTACACACACGCGCACGTTGGTTGGTACTCAGCCACTCTTACCTTTCGACCAAACGCGTGCACACGATGCGGCAGCTGAAGCGCCTGGACGTTTTCCCAAAGTTCGACCGCAAGTTCGAGCAGGATGCGCGGCACCGCACCGTGTCGGGCGGCGTCCTCTCTGTCGTCGCTATTGTCGTCATTATCTGGCTCCTCGTTGGCGAAGTCCGCTACTTCCTCTCAGTCGAGGAGCACCAAGAGATGTTTGTCGACACCAAGGTCGGAGGTGACATGCAAGTCACCGTCAACGTCACTTTCAACCACGTGCCGTGCGACCTCATCACCCTGGACGCCGTGGACATCTTTGGCGTATTTGCGAACGACGTTGAGGGCAACACAGTGAAGCAGCGCATCGACGCGGCGACGGGGCAGGTGATCAGTGCCGCCCGTGCCATGGTGGATGAGAAGAAGGTGATGACCAAGGCGATCGACGCGGACGGGGCGGAGAAGGAAAACTGCCCCAGCTGCTACGGCGCTGAGCGCAACCCGGGAGATTGCTGTCACACCTGCGAGGATGTCCGGCAGGCGTACGCGCGGAGAGGGTGGAAGCTGGACATCGATGAAATCAGCGTGGAGCAGTGCGCCGAAGATCGCATCAAGATGGCCGCCGCTGCTTCTGGAAAGGAGGGGTGCAACTTGTACGCGACCTTTGCGGCCTCGCGCGCCACTGGCAGCCTGCAGTTCATTCCCGGTCGCATCTACGAGACCCTTGGTCGGCGGATGCACGATCTCATGGGTAGCACCACCCGCAAGCTGGACCTCAGTCACACCGTGCACACCCTCGAGTTTGGCGACCCCTTCCCAGGCCAGCAGAATCCGCTGGACGGCACCGCGCAAGGGTCTGCCCTCAGCGGGGACGCGAAGGATGCGATGAACGGCCGCTTCAGCTACTTTGTGAAGCTCGTCCCGACCACATACCAGCGCTATTCCCTCATCACAGGCCTGCAAGACGCGGTGGAGTCGAATCAGTACTCGGCCACGCACCACTTCACCCCGAGTGAGGCGGCGAAGGCGGTGTCGCAGACGCCAAAGAAGCAGGAGATCGTTCCTGGCGTGTTCATGACGTATGACCTCTCTCCTGTGCGCATTCTGGTTCAGGAGAGGCATCCGTACCCCTCTCTGGTTCACTTTGTGCTGCAGCTGTGCGCCGTGTGCGGTGGAGTGCTGACCGTGGTGGGCCTAGTGGACTCCATGTGCTTCCACAGTGTCCGCAAGATCCGCAAGATGTGTACCGGGAAGCTGTTGTAGTCGATCGGCGAAGCGAAGAAAAAGAAACGCATCGATGACGATGTGAACGGACAGTCGATGTGCCCCCTCACAGCCTGCAAAAGAAAAAGGGGGAGGCGAAGGTGAGTTGGTGGAGTAGAGCCGCATCGCTCGCTTGACGGGCTGGGCTGCTGCGCCCAGCCACCACCACCGCCCCTGTCCCTCCTCGCCCGTGTACTTTCAGCAGAGCCGCCCAGTGGTTGATGTTATCACTTTTTCTTTGAGGGGAGGGGAGTAATGGGCCGCTGTTTTGTTGCCCGATGCTCACATCCCCTTCCGCCTCACTCTGTGTCGACAGAGAGGGCAGGGAATGGTCTCTCCTCTCTGAAACCTGACTCTCTGTCTATCTCCTCGTCCTCCGTGGTCTTGCCTTTCCCGGTTGCTCTCGGGGCTTTCGTACCCCTCGTGAACACCCGTACAGGATTGCATCGGCGCGCACGCAAGAAGCCGTGCATCGTACGGGCGTGTATGTGTGTGTGTGTGTGCATCCAGCTGCACAGCATAAAAGAACTTTGAAGTCGTCTCTTGCTCAGCGTTTCTAGACAAATCGAAACCCTACCCCCCCCCCCCCGAAGCCCAGTTTTCCACCGCACGTGGTCGTACCCTCTCACGTGCCCCTCCCCTCCTTGCTCTGATATGCTCCCCTTTCGCCGAGCTGCGCGTGGCGTTATGCTGGCGCCGGTGGGCAATGTGGTTCTCCCTCTCCTGTTGCTGTTGCTGCATTCCAGCTCGATCATCGTCACGGCTGCAACGTACGGGTCGAAGATAGAGGCCGGGGAGACGGAGTGCTATACCGAAGTCTTGGAGGCGGGCGGCACTCTGGGCTTTACCTTCCGCGTCACCGACGGCGGCGCCTTCGACGTCAACGCTGTGATGAAGGTGCGCTTCACGCCGCCGGTGGGCAGGACCATGGATCTGAGCCGCTTCCACTACAACGCCCACTTTGCCGGGCTGCGGGACCGACAGCGCGAGACGGTGCTGAACACGTGGCAGCGCGCCACCGACGGCAGCTACAGCTACACGGCGCCGCCCATCCTCAAGACCCGCCACGGGCTGCCAGAGGAGGTGTCTGTATGTTTCGACAACAGCTTCTCCACCTTCTCGCCCAAGTGGGTGCGGTTCAATATCATGAAGCGCGACGTGCTGGAGGTGGACCCAGACGCGGTGAATAAGGTGGAAAGCGCAATGGAGGAGGAGCTGCACCGCTACGGCACCATCCTCTTCGGTCTCGCGCAGGAGGCGAACGCGCTGCAGCTTGTCGGTGAGTCGGACCGCGTGAAGTTGAACTCCCTGGCAAAGATCATGGCGGCAGGACTGGTGCTCAACGCCCTCGTGCTCCTGACCATGGCCGCCTACCAGTACGTGTCGCTCTCCCGTTTTCTCGCTTGCCAGGTCCGGCGTGGCAAGTTCAGCATCTCCACAACGTAGCGTGCGCACAGGCAGCGGGGCGCCCTCCTGTCCTCTGCTGCGTGTGCGTGAATGTGTATCATCGTTGTCTGTGCTGGTGACGTCGGCCTTCTTTTTTCCCCTCCCCCCTCCTCGATGTCCACTGCTGCCCTCCACCACCACCACCACCGATGCTGTGAGAGCCGCGACACTTCATCGGCGATCCACTCTGCGGACATCTTGTGTCCTTGGCGAGTGCCGCGTCTTCAAAAGCTGCGGCGCCGCGAGAAATCCGAAACGCTTCACGGGTTTTCCCTTATTCTTTTTCCGCACTTCTGGCCCGCCAGGTGCCGAGGACGATGCCGCTCACCATGCCAACGTGAGGTGGCCCGGCTACTAGACGTGGGGCCTAGCTGTGCGCGTGCTATCCACTGCCCTAACTCCTTCCATGTGAGCACGCGCCGTCTCTCTGCCTCTCTCTAGTCCACGCCCTCGTGCTCACCTCCTCACACAGAAGCAACGCAGACACACAAGGAAAGCGCGCGCGTGGAGCGATGTTGCGTCGCCTGCACACGCGAATCATTGGCATGGGCTCCGTCTGTGGCCACGCGCCGTCCCCGCCGGCAGAGCTGTTCCTCAAGACCCTTCCCTCGCCATGCGACGTTGACCCGGCGAAGTACCGCCGCTTCGAGAGAGAGGAAACGGAAGCGCACGCCGCGCGGCCGCCCCTCACGACTGCTCCTGCCTCTCCGTTGAGCGCCCCAGAGCCGTTTTACGACGTGGTCGATGCAGCAGCGGGACACAAGCACGTGGCCATGCTCACGCGTGAGGGCAACCTCATCACCGTCGGCGACAACCGGTACGGACAGACCGGGGCACTGAACTCGGAAGTGGAGGACAGCGGCGGTGACGCGGCGGCTTCCCCATCTCTCTCCCGCAGCAGCACTCGCCATGGCAGCGGAAGCAGCAGCGTCGTGCGTGCCTCGTCCGTCGTGGCCGATCTTGACCCGCTCTACATCGACCTCGACGGGGCGTTTCCGCAAACCGGTTCCTCCGTCATCCGCGTCGCGTGCGGCTCGAACTTCACCCTGGTCTACCAGCGCAACGGTCGCCGTGTCATTGCGTTTGGCAACAACCACATGGGGCAGCTGGGGGTGGGGCACAAGCAGCGCATAGACGGCGTGCGCGGGTTCATGGAATGGGATCCGACGGCGTCGTGGTGGCCAGCAGGGCGGGCGAGTGTGCTAGAGACCGTGTACTGCGGCTTCAATCACGCAGTGGCCACACTGAGCGACGGCGGACTCTACGCATTTGGATGCAACAACTGGGGGGAGCTCGGCATCGGCAACAGCGACGCGCCAATGTCGCCGACACGGATCGCGTTCTTCGAGGAGCGCGGCATGCGCGTCGTCAAAGTGGCCCTCGGCAACTCCTTCACCCTTTTTCTCACGAAGGAGGGACGCGTGTTTGGGTGCGGCGCGACAAACGGTGGCCAGCTGCCGCCGAACGCGTTCGACCCGGTGCCCATCCCCCTCATACGCTCTTTCCAGCAGCACGGAAGCGATGAGGCGCCGCATACGGTGGACGGCGCGCCAAAGCTGATTCGCGTGAAGGACATCGCCTGTGTCGGCAGCCTCGCCGCCTTTTTGAGCGCCAAGAACGAGCTCCTGATTCAAGGGTCGCTGCCTGAGTACGGTGTCATGATCCCGTCGCCGCGCTTCGCGGCAGTGGACCAGGGCCCGGCGCTCAAGTACTTCGCCGCGCGCATGGGTGCACAGACGTCGGAGACGGACTACGATATTGTGGGGCTGACGGGTGGTCCATCCACGCTTCTGGTGCGGTATCGCAACGGCTGCGTCGCCGCCCTCGGGGCCAACACAGAGGGTCAGCTGCACAATGTCACCAAGGTCCTCAACGGCCAGCGCGTCAACCTCGCGCCAGCCTTCAAAGCGACCGAGCTTTTCCCGGTGTTTGTGCCGGCGGCGCCGCTGTGGGGCGCGGCGTGGTTTGCGTCGGGCAAGGGGTTCAACCTGCTTTTCGACAAGAACGAGGCCTACCACGTGCCTGAGGGCGCTGCGCCGATTGAGCTGCCGCCCGGGAGCGGCAATGCGCGGTGCGTCGCCCTCAATCGCCAGCAGCGCCTTCGCGCATCGCTCAAATGAGCCGCAACACGCGTGCATTTTGGTGGGTGCCCGCAATGGTTTTCTGAAAGTTATTAAAAATGCAAAAGCACCCCCGCTGTGCGAACAGCGGGCGCCCCCCCCCCCCCCCCCCCGCCGCCACCCCGGCCCGCGGCGGCGCCCCCCCCCGGGG
>NC_018258.1:1300290-1329954 GCF_000227135.1 Leishmania donovani | reverse complement strand
CGGCACCCCCGCCGCGCGGCGCTCCCCCCCGACCCCCCAACCCCACCCCACCCCACACCACCACGCCCCAAGGGGCCCCCACCCCGTAAACGGAAACCGGAGCCCCGACCCACCCATAACCCGGCGCCGACCAGCACGCCCGAGCGGAAAGACGCGACATCAAGGCAGACACATTTTTCGCCAACGGCTCTTCAAACTTTTCAAACGAACAAGACGGAGTCACCATACCCAAGTGGTTACGGGGACTGACTAGAAATCAGTTGCGATCTCGCGCGCAGGTTCGAATCCTGCTGGTGACGCTTTTTTACAGAGGCGGGTCGGGGAAAAACGGTATGCCGCGACCCGGGATCGAACCAGGGACCTTCAGATCTTCAGTCTGACGCTCTCCCAACTGAGCTATCGCGGCTTAGCGAAGAGCTGCCAATTCAGAGAAGAGAAGGTTGGTCGCCCGCGCCCTTCCCCCGCCGGGGCGGGCCGAAGCCAGGGGCCCATACCTTCCCTGAACCGCCCCCCGGAAACGAAAAGGGACAACACCGAGCACCAAAGAAAAAAGCGTTTGCTTTCTCGGTGCCGGAATCTCCGTCAGCGTACAAATCCTCGACAGAACACCCGCGACGCCTTCACTTTTCCCCTCCCAAAAGCACCCACGGCCAATGCACACCCCAGCCCACTCTCAGCGAGAGCACCGCGCAACCCTAGTAGAGCTGCTTGATTCCACTGGTCTTCGCAAACATCCCTCTTCTCTCTCAGATCTCCACACTTTCTCATTATCCACACAGCTTACGCGTGCCGCCACGCATCCCAGCTCATCTACACATAGGTACCCCCGCGCTCAGCCATTCCTCCGGTTTCCGCAAGAAAATGGTCAGCTTCCTCGCCCTTGAAGTAAACCTCGTGATGGTGCCAGTCCTGACTCTCTTTCTCCTCTACTGCGTTCCCATACGAGCCATCTCCGTCACAGCGGAGCGCATCACTCGCCTTGTGGAAGGGTATAACATCAACGGATTGACAATTATGTCCGCCATGGCCATCATATCGTCTTTCTCCTTCCTTTTCCACATCCTCGAGTGGAACTCCAAGTATGCCGCGAAGCAGCGCTTCACCGACATAAGCCTGCAGCTGCAGCATGACAACAAGCGGCTGAGACTGGAGCGCAACATGTACATCCAGCTTGTTATCTGCGTTCTGTGCCTCGCTGTCAAGAAGTGTGCAACGCTTCTGAGACATCAAGAACCTCGCCGCGAAGCATCCGCTGCTCCTTTTCGCGCAGCTGCAGCAACGGCGCACACGAAGGCAGCGTAATCGTGTGTGTTGGCGCACATTCATACTCTCGATCGTAGAAGTTTTTCCGTTGCCGTCGTCGCCGAACTGTATTATCTCTCCATCCGTTATCTTGCTCCACGGCCAACTTCATCTCAGCAAGGTTGCTAATGCTTTCAGCCAAGTTTTCTCTTGGGTGCAGCACAGCGCGCTGCTGCTGCATCAATAGCATCCTTTCATCCACGTTAGTGTACCTCGGGTATTCTGAGACGAGCTTTCTCTCTGTGCACCCCTTCCTTTCTGCATGGCACTCACCGGCTTCTTTTAACCACATCGTTCTCCACTTCCCACCTTTGATTTCACGACCAAGAAAGCAAAGCTTCTGACTACATGAGCATAAACTCGTCTGCACAGGCGGCAGCGCCAGCTCCAGCGACTCCGAAAGGATCAGCGTCGGATACCGGCGGTACACTTACTACCGCAGGCAACGAGCCAACAGTGAAGAAGAAAAAGAAGCTCTTGAATGGCACCAACATCAAGTTCACTTTCCCCAGCGGCGCCACATACGAGGGAAGTTTCAGGGATGGGAGGGTCGAAGGATACGGTGTCTACACTTACGCCAAAACCGGCGATGTCTACGAGGGCGAGTGGAAAGCAGACCTCAAGCACGGTCAGGGCTGCTACACCTTCGCGAACGGCGACAAGTACACTGGACAGTGGTACATGGGCAAGAAGCAAGGAAAAGGGCAGTTTGTTTTTGTCAATGGGAACGAGTATGTCGGCTCATGGAGGAGGAATGAAATGAACGGCTACGGTCTCTTTTTGCTCGCGTCGAACGGTGACCGCTACGAAGGCTATTGGAACGAGGGCGTCCGGCAAGGGGAGGGGCGCCTCTACTACGGCAACGGTGACTTGTACGACGGTGAGTGGTGTAGCGGCCAGCAGCAGGGCCTCGGCGTTTTTTTGCAATCGAATGACGACTTGTACTGTGGCCAGTGGGATGCCGGGGTCATGGACGGAAAAGGCGTCTTGCGAGAGAAGGGCATCCTCTTCCTTGTCGAATACGTAGGAGGCTACCTCATTTCAAAGCAAAGGCAGAGCGATGCCCTCGACGAGACAGAAAAGGAGTGGGCGCCTGCCTACCGACATTATCTTGCCTGGATTGAACGTCACCAAGCTCCGGCTGCGTCAACGCTAACGGCGAAGGAACACAACAAGCTAAGAGACGAACTTCAAGCAGCCCTCGCTGAAAACAGCATTCTTCGAAAGCGTCTCGAAGACCTACTTGCCCTGCATCGGCCGAAAGCTCTCTCGGATAACTCAGGCGGAGAGTCACCTTCTACATTTCTTTCGGCTGCTCTGGAGGAGGCTGGCGCAGAGTACTGGAAGGAGTCACTGCGGAAGCTCGAGAGCAGGCTAAAGCTACTTGAGTGCACACTTGCCGAACGTGTTGTGGAGGTGCGGAAGCTTAGAGAGCAGCTCAAAAAGAGCGATGCCAAAGTGCGCGAGCTGGAGCTCGAAGACACACGGCGCAAGGTGTGGCTTCGTGGCACGAAGGATAAAAGTGCGAAGGAAACACCGCTATTCAACGCACAAGCGCCATCTGCGCCCCCAGGACTCCTAGACATGGACATTATCGACGCCAACGAGGTGGATCAGCTGAGGGAGCAGAACGCTGGGCTGATGCGGCTGAACGAAGAGCTGCAGCGGAAGGCATCCTTTCTCGCGACCGAAAACGCAAAGCTTGCCTTGAAGGAGGAAGCCGCCGAAGAGCAGTACGACAAACTCATGGAGGAAGTGGAGAGGTTGCGGGTGACTTTGGAAAATGAAGGCCGCGTCAACATGAGTATTGAGCCGCTGAAAACTGGAGACATTGCTGCAACAGCAGCAGTGTCAGAGTCCGTAGCAGTAGGGGTGTCTTCACCGGTGTTACCCCCGTTTTCACCCGAGATGAGCTTAGCACGTGAAGAGCTTCAGCAGAGGCTCATGCAGGCCAACCAGCTGAACATCGAGCTGCGGCTTAGAATGGGCAAACTGGAGCGAACAGCTCAGTCGAAACCAAGCGTCGCTGAACTCTCCTCATTCACTCCGGAGGCTTCCGAACTCGCGCGTGAGAATGAGATGCTGCGCTCTGTAGTAGCCAGTCTTAAAGCAGAATTAGCGGTGATGCAGAGTGGTTTGAACGATGCAAAGCAGCAAATTGCTCTTGCCCATCAGCGACAGGTAGAGCTGGAGGAGTCCATGAAGATGATCACACACCGCAAAGCAGCCAACCCCCAGTTGCATGAGGCGCTGGAGCGGAAATCTGCGCGAATAGCGAATCTAGAACTGGAAAACGCAGAGCTCGCACGACTGTTGGACGAGACCCGTGCAGACCTGGAGGAGAGGCAGGCAATATCTTTGGAAACGAAACAGCAGTCGAGTTTCGGATCGTCGACCGTCGGCGGCGCACTCAACGAGCTCGAGTTCGCTCAAAAGGAGGTAAAAAAGCTGCAGAGGCGAATAAAGAAGTTCACGGGCGAGCGAAACAGTGTGACAGAGCAGGTTTACGAGTTGCAAATGTGGTTGGCTCGCACCGATCGAACCCTCAGTGCACTACAGGGCCGGGTTACCGTGTTCGCCTCCATCGCTGGCGATGGTATCAGTGGTGCAGCAGTGGCAGATGTGGCCGCGAGAGTCGATGCCACCGATTCCACGAAGCTGGTGGTGTGTGACTGTGGAGAGGAGACAACCTACCAGTACGACTACTGCTTTGATAAAGATGCCTCCGTGGAGCAAGTCTTCGCTGAGCTTTGCGGCCCTTTGGCTTTTGTGTGGTCGGGCTACCAGTTGGCGCTTATGACGGTCGGCGGGTTTCGCTCAGGGAAGACCGGCCTCGTGAAAGAGATCCTTCCTCTTTTCACGAAATACCTGTCAAAGGAAGCGGGAGAGAAACCACAACGCTTGTTTTTCAGCTTCACCTACCGTGTCGCCGTTGTTGAGATTTCTGCGCGTGGAGGCTTCGACTGTGCATCGGGAGACAACGTCACGGAGGTGTGCTGCGATTCGAACGGATTTGTGCAGCCAAAGAACGTGCGCTTCGTCGACTGCACAAGTGGTAGCATTCCCATTGTGATCGACAACCTTCTTGCCAAACGGCGGCAGCACTACAACGGCCGCTCACATACCTGGATCCAGCTCCAGTGTGTACGGACAAGCGTCGCGCGCCAGTGCCAGACAGTTGGCCGACTGACCATTTTTGATTGGTGCGGCAGCGCTTTGCTTGCATCGCAGAAGAAGGACATCGAGAGCGCGCGCTTTGCGAACGCGTCTAGCCAGGGTCTGCGAGACCTCGCCACAGCACTCGCGGGCGAGCTGCCTGTGATTCCGTACACAAAATCTGTAGAGACTTCGCTGCTGTTTGACTTGCTCGGTGGCAATTCGATAACTGCGGTGGTTGGCCGCATACGATCCTCCACGGAGCACATCGAGGAGACCCTTCGAACACTTCATGTTTTGACTTCTCTCTTCGGTGTGTGCAACGGACCTCTAGTGCCGGACAATCAAACCAGCGATGAGATTCGTTGGCAGGGTCTTGTTGCAGCGCTGTGCTCCGACCACCAAGCGGAGAGAGAGCTGAAGGCGGTTGAAAACATCCGGGACTTCTAGAGCAATGCGGGTCTCTTTCGTGCTACAAAATGTACATACCTTACGGGTTCTTCCCTTCCCATTGCTTGCTTTGTCGTATCATAACTCCATCTTAGCAGCATGTGAACAGCCTTTTTCTTGAGCACGTCTTGAGGTGTTCTTCCTTGAAGGCTCTCTGCAAGAGCACCAAAGGAAGGGCTTACCGCAAAGCGATGTAAAGCGAGTAAAGACTCCCCGTCATTTCCATTGGCATGCTTCGCCAAGCGCTCACCTTCTCTGTACCCTGCTATGCTCTTCTTCTTTCAGATCTTGAGGAACCGAGCCCTTGTAGGCCTTTGCGGTTTTCCTACCACGACAGGGTGTCGTGGGTGATGCAAAAAAGGCGGGATACGTGTGTGTACCTATTTGCTCGTAGTGTTGTCCAGAGCGCGAATGGAGGGAGAGCAGAGTGGTATACTGTTGCACGGAAAGCGGAAAGTCGCCAGTTAGAGTGAGGTGTGAAGATGTATTGCAATGCATCGTGCCTTCGACGTCATTCTCTATCCCTTTTATTCTTTCCCACGTGGCTGCTCTGTGGCTGTCGCGACTGCATTGTGACTGGCTGCAAGCTGCTTTAGCGGCGTAGCCATGCACATCTGTAACTGCTGTGTCTTCATTCTCTTTTTTCTTCTTGTAGTGCTGAGAGGATCCTACAGCACCCATTCACCATTTCTTTGCTTGGATCACAAGGCCCAACACACACACACAATGCCGTTTCTCGATAGCGTAACACTGCATGACTTTGAAGCTGTAGACGTGCACTGTGACTGCTCCCGAAACTGCCAACTTCTGTTTGCTCATGAAGTGCCGCGCTGTGCGACTCCCTTGGCCCTTTTTGGTTCCCATAAAGACGCGCATCTCGCATATGAACTTCCTCCACTTCACTACTCTTTGCTGCTCTTCGTCTCCCTACTTGCTCTCTCGCTGTTCTGTCTTCGGACTTCTTTCGTCTGTTGTCTTTTGCGTTGAGATGATTGCCACACAGAGGCCACTTTTAGGCCGCATCCATGGTGCGACGGCGCCTTGTTATCGATCCGATTTGGAGAGTGATCGATGCACAGCAGTACCACTCTCTATGGGAAGTCCTCTCTGCTGAAGCTGTGTCTTACGGCTTCGTTGGATTCGACATGGAATGGACGACGACACTCCAAGTACCCGATGCGGACAGCGACACCAACAGACCCCCAATGGCATGCGGTACGTCTGGAAAGTCGAAGGCGCGACGACTGCTGGGGCCCGTCGCAACGATTCAGCTAAGCACGTACTCGTGCACAATTGTGGTTAAGTGGATCCACTTGCACGCCTTGACCGCCGGTGGCTTCGCCGATGTTCTCCGCGACCCGTTCGCTCCTGCGTCGGCTTGCTGGCCGTGCTACCGTGAGGGGCAGAGGCAAAACTCGGTGGCCCTTCTGCATAAAGTATACACAGATCTGTTGCGCCTCATCCACAACCGACGCATATTCAAGACCGGCGTCGGCATCCATGGGGATGAGGTGAAGCTCCATCGCGATTACCCGGCGGCCCAGCTTCGGTCAGCGGTGGATCTGGTTGAGTTGGCAGATGCCTGTTTGCCTGACATGGTGCCTGATCACAGCCTCAAGCACACGAATCAGGAGGTGACTCTGGTAAGAACCGACTCTTTGCGCAGTCTCAAGAACATGTGCAGTGCCCTCACAGGGCGAGAGCTGGGCAAGGACATGGCTGTTGTGATGAGCGACTGGGGCGGCTGTCACGGCGCTCTAACACCGCTCCAGATTGAGTACGCAGCACAAGACGCTGAGGCGTCGTACGACGTCTGTGTCGCCATTTTAAAGAGCGGTGGCTTCATCGTGGACAACCCGATCTGTGCGACGCACTCAGACAACACAGCAACCCATTTGCCGTGGTGTACGGTGAAAGAGCTTGACTGCCGTGAAGTGCTGGCTTGCTGCGCCAGACCGCCAATGAGCTCGTTTAAAGGCACCTCCGCTGCACTGAAAGACGCTGGAAACGCGACAGGGGGAATCCTATGCGATGCCCTTGGAGCTGGCGTGAACGCATCAGCGTCGAAGGAACCTTGCACTACTGCAGCAAACGAGGGTGACCCGCTGCAGTGGTGCAAAGGCCGTGAGCGGCCGTACTATGACAACATCAGCGTCTTCGATCCCGACATGCAGCTGGTCTTTACAGTGGACAAGACCAAAGCGGATTGGTACGTGAACAAGAAGGGACTAGCGAGGGTGGTGCAGTGGCGCACCCCTGCCGGCGCGATAG
This sequence comes from Leishmania donovani, assembly GCF_000227135.1. Lineage (NCBI taxonomy): Eukaryota > Euglenozoa > Kinetoplastea > Trypanosomatida > Trypanosomatidae > Leishmania > Leishmania donovani. The sequence continues at coordinate 1,322,775 of NC_018258.1, read as the reverse complement.
TGAGGGAGGAAGAGAAGGCAACGCTCTCTGACTCGGTGGATAACTTGGTGGTGACCGCCATTCAGCTCAGCTTCGTGCCAGACTTTTCTCGCTACAACGACGTGCACATCCGTCGTAACATGGACTACTTCAAGCAACCAAAGGAGAACATCTGCGTCGTGTGCGGTAGTGGCGGGATGCTTGTGCGGTTTGCCGTCGTACCACTCATGTACCGCCGCTTTTTCCCGAGTGTGTACATGAGCCACAACAGCTACGACCTGCTTTTGCTGTGCCCTCACTGCTTTGCCAAGTCTCGGCGGTTGTACGATCGCCTGCGCCAGAACGTCGCCGACGACTTCGGCATTCCACTCATGCATCTGCGCGGCAAGCAGCGGGACGAGTACGCTGATGTAATACTGAAGACGGAGCAGGCTATCAACGCACTGTCTGCTGCTTACGAGGAGGCGAAAGAACGAGTGTTGCCCACACCGGGGCACGAGGATGTGCCTGAGAGAGACTGCGATCTGCACCCGCGCCTCCGGCTTCGAGGGATGCAAGACTTTCTTTCGCTGATGGTGCATCGTGAGATTTTGGACAAGGTATTCAGCTTCGCCAAAGCGCTCCACCATCACTACGAGTCCTTGCAAAGGCACGGAGAAGCGTGCGACAGCGGCATCGATAAGGAGAACGTAGTGGCCACACCTGGCGGTGCTTGTCGTCCTTCAGGGACGCCAACGGGGCGCAGGAGGAGCGACAGACGCCACCGTCAGAGGGCCGGCACCGCTCGTGCAGCTGCCGCCACCATTCTCCCGGAGGAGCGGCGCACCATGATGATTGAATACCTGCAAACACACGCTTCTGTCTACCCATTCTTCGCACGCCAAAGAGGCGAGGACAGCTGTCAGGCCGGCTGGCAGCTTCAAGACGCTGTGTTTCACGCTGAGCGTGATGGCGCCGCATCGGCGCAAGGCGTACGTTTCATTTTGACCGGAGTTTCCGCATTGCCGGACGCCGCTGGATACGCGTACAGGGAGAGCGCTGGAGTGCAGCAGGGCAACTCGAGCCGCAGTGTGCTGACTCGGTACTGGGTCGGCGAGCATTCGGAGCTGCTGGCACTGCTCCCCACCTTGACTCGTGCGGAGGAGCGGCTGCGTCAGCCAGCGAGCAGCGATGAGACGAGGGAATCAAATGGCGGCCCTGCGCAGCGAAGCTCGCCACCCGCGGATATGACGGCCGATAGTGAGGTATCGGAGGTGCCGTACGTGGACAGCCACGCGTTTCTGGTGGTGCGTCTTCTCTTGGAAAAGTACTCCGATGCATCGTCGGGTGCCAAGACCGGTGAACACGCGGTAGGCCAGTTCATCTTCCGCTGGCGCTCTAGTTTCGTGGAGGGCATGCATCCGCAGCACTTGCCGCGTGGGTGGACTCCGGAGGATGGCATTCTACGGTGACCGGTTGTCGCCAGTTTTGCGCTTGAGTGTGGTGAGTAATATATGTGTGTGTGCGTGTGCCTCGCGCTCTCGGTCAAGTAGCGGCCTCGCAGCCGGCGGATGTGCGCTGGGGCGCTTGTTCTTTCCGCATTGAGACGCGAACAAGTACGCGCCACGCGAACATGACGGAGCGGAGGCTTCTGCGCATCGTGCCTCTCGCTCGCAAGCCGCGCGTGCAACCCTCCCCGAAAGTGGCCCTGAGGCGCGCAGCGTTCGTGTCTTTGTTTTCCGTGTGACTTTCGTCGCCTTTGGAGCGACCGGAAAAAAAAGCGGAAGAAAAGTGTTGGGGCCGGCGCACTCGTTGGTGCCACGCCAGAACCCACCGCCTCCTTCCCGCCCTCCCGCTCCAAAGCTGGCACTTGCGTCTGGTGCCACGATGCGTCTTCCGTGGCCTGCGCCAGCGTTGAAGCTGCCCATTTCCCTTCGTCACCGTCGCCGCGCAGCATTCTTATGTTGCCCGCGTTTTTTCTCCTTGCGCGGTGCTGATCACGGCACTGCCTCGTTTGCACTTCTCTACCCTCTGCATATTATCTTGCCGGTACGCGTCGCCAGGATGCATGTCGTCGCGGTCCTCGGCCAGCCCATCCCGCGCGTCGCTTGCGCGTGTATTGGCTGAGGCACGGCAGGGACGGCAGTCACGACATGCCTCCTCGGCCCAGCTGCAGCGGTACCTCCTTCGGTGGTTTCCACGGGGCCTGTGGTCATTCATCTACCGGGCATCTCCCCGTGGGGGGCAAGGCGTAGCCGCGAAGGCAAATGTATACCGCCGGTTTTGCAGGGACCCGCCTCGTGTGTCACACGAATGGACCGCAGCGCTACAGCTTGTGGAGCTTGCCTGTCTAGTGGACACGATGCCGGGCACCTCCCTGTCGAAGGGGCACCAGGAAGCAGGACTGCCAATAAGCATACCTACACCCGAACCTGACTCGGTGGTGCAAGCGACGGAGCATCTTTTGCGGTATGGTGTATTTCCGCCAGCCGGCTGGGCGCTGACGCTGCGGCTCCTCCATCAATGGCGGGAGAGACAGCCACGCGCGCGACTGCATGTGTTCCCGACCTCTCTCAGCCCTCCTGCTGCAGCACAGCTGCTGCACCACATCAGCCTCGCCCCGCCGTCGCAACAAGCGTGGCAGGATGCGCTGTGTCTCTACCACCTCTGCGCCACAGAGGTGCACACCCCATCCAGCAACGGCCAACCTTTATCCACCAAAACAGTAGCGTCTCCGTCACCGCCGAGGAGCACGGCAGATACAGCGGTCCACTCCGCCTTCCTGAAGGCACTGCGCCACATGACCCTTACGACTTTTCTGCAGGCCGATGAGTGGGAGAGAGGGCTCCACTTTTACTATCACACCCTCTATCAGCGTGACTTGCCAGGTCCCATAACGACATCATACTTGGTGCAGCAGCTGGGCCGTGCCGGACAATGGGCGGCGGTACTGCAGGTGTATGAGCTGTGCGTGAAGTTGCTCCACGCGCAACGGCACCAACGCGAGCAGCAGCAGCGGCTGCCCCTGCATGGGGACGACTGGTCGTCGCGGCAGTGGGGGACCACGCTCTCGATGGCGATGGCCGCGGCACAAAACTCTCCTGGCGCCCCTGCGAGCACTCTCGCCGCGATGATGCGGCAGCTGCAGCCGGGCATCGGCACCACATCTACCCTCTCCACCGGTATGACTGGCGCCGCTTCCTCTTCCTCTCCCCCTCTAGTGCGACTGAGCGGCCACTTCCTCTCCGCTCTGCAGGCGCTCCCCTCGGAGAAGGACCGCTTGACGGTGCTGGGCCTCGCCCGGAGCGGATCTCTGCTGGACATCTTTAAGCTCATTCGGGGTCTGATCTCGAAGCATAAGTGGGAAGAGGCACTGCTGCTGTTCGAGGAAGCCATGCGCTCCAAGCCGGCCCGCACGTTAAGCCCCGATCCTCGAAGCGGGGGCGCTCCAGGGCCCCACGCATCTGCGGAGCCCACTATTAGGAAACCGCTTGCCCTTTCTCGGAGAGAGATCGGAGAGGCACGGCTCGGCTTTCTTCACGAGGCCACCATCGACTCGGTGACCGCAGTCGTGGCGGCGCTGAATCGGCACCGCAGTGCAACAGGGAAGCTACGCGCCGGCGCCCAGCGAGAGGGCGAAGGCGCCCGTCACCCTCCTTGCGCGGCTGAAGTGAACTTGATGCAGCTGATGCTGAATGACCGAGAGGTGGAGTGCGTTTTATCGAAGACTTTGGCGCTGAGAGAGGCGGAACATCGCGTTCTCTCTCCCGCGGCGCTTGGGACCCGCGAGCACTTCTGGCGCTACTGCCTTGAACTCCTCGCTTTCAACTACGGTGCGCTTCCCTGTGGCGACGCGAGTGCGAAGGTGTCTCGCTCGCCTGAACAAGGGAACGAAGGGCACAGCGGCCCTCCTCGTTCACCGCGCCGTACACCGACACTGGCGGCGCTGTCGTTCCTGCTGCGTCACCCACAGCTCCCCTGGCATGTGGCTCTGCGGCTCCTTCGGCATTACGGTGTTTTAGAGACGTGTCCAGATGAAAGAGCTGCTGCGAGCACACGCGCCACAGGCCGCCGCGCTGCATCACCTTCATCGGTGGTTCAGCGGACCACGATGTCCTCGCCGCCGACGCCACGTTCGCTGACGTTGGCTGCCGCTGTGGAACTCCTCCGCACTCAGGGACAACTCCAAGCAGCGGAGAAGCTGGCGTTAGAGTCTCTAGACATGGAGGTGGCAGAGAAGAGTCTCGGCGCGGGAGCTGTCGTCTCACTCTCTGCGGCACTGCTGGAGGTTGCACAATACCCAACCCTGCGGAGCGTGCTGCTGGAAAGGGAAGAGGAGAGGCTGACAGTCGAGGGGTCGACGCTGTTCCACTTACTGCACGAGAGCACGCGTGTAAGAAGGACCCAGGGGGAGGATCACGGTGATGATGGCGTTCATGGGACGTCCTGTGAAACCGCCAACTCTTCTGCGCCCCCCTGGTGGGCGGGCAGCGCCGCCTTCTTCCAGCACCCGAGCGGACGTGCCCTCACAGTGGTGTGGCTGTTGATGCAGCGACGCATGCACCCTCAGATGACCACCACTGATGCGGCGCGGCAAGACGGCTCTGGAAGTTTGCTGTCCTCTCTGTTTCTCTGCGTACCTCCACCGCCAACAGCCTCCGTCGCCGCTGCAAGCTTGGCGGCCCCTCTCCACTCGTGGCTCCTGGCGTACCCCGTAGCCGTGCACTGCGAGGTAGTGCGCGCCATCAAGTGTCTGACTTCGCCGTCGGCACCGTCCATGTCGTCCACTTCCTCTTCCCCAGAGGCAGGTCTGTGCTACACACAGCGATGGGTATGGACGCGGCGCTACCTTGCATCTCTTGCAGCGCACTTCTCTGCACCTTGCACCGACACACGGGCACGTAGCGAGGAGGGGTCTTTTGTAGAGAACGAGCCTGGCCATGCAGCCGCGGATGCGGTGGCGAGGGAGGCTTATTACGGTGCCACCTTCGAGGCAGTCGTTTCTCTTTTGGATGCTGCGGTGCCGAGGACCCCCGACTCGCGCGATCGGGTAAGCCAACGGATGCAAATGGATGCATTCACTCCTGCAACGGTCGCGGAACAAGGCGAAGCTGCTCCGCGCAATTCTGCGAAGCGGGTCCAGCAGCTATGCCAACTGCTGGAGCGCGCTATTATGCGCTACGGATGCCTGCCGCCGACGCACATGCTTTTGCCAAACCAGCTGGACCGCCTTCTTCCACCGCTGCCGCGCTCAGGTCTACCCTCCACTGATGTGAGTGTTGGAGAGAAACAATCACGACATGACTGCGTCGACCGTGATGGCGCATGCGCGGAGCGCTGCGCGGTGGCGCTTCACTTGGTTCGGCTCGTTTTGGGTGCTCTCAAAGACGCGGGGGCACGCTATTCCGTGGAGCCGGTGCTGCTGCACGGCCTTCTGAAGCTCTGCTGCCGTGTTGCCGAGCATGACCAGGCCTCTTTGACGGTTGCTAAGGGGGCAATAGGCTCTGACATCGACATCAGCGCTGAAGTCAGCAGAGCTGGCGCGATGTTGGTGCGGCTGCAATGTGAGCTGTGTGGCCTGCAGACAGTACGCCCGGGCACCCTCTCGCTCCTGTACCACTTGTGTGCCGCTGCACAGTCACGCGCCAGCTCTTACGGCCACACTGTCCCGCGGCAGGTGGCCCTCGAGACCACTCGTTACCTACTAGAGGCGCAGACCGCGGCGGCTGCGCGGAAGGATCAGCGACATCAACGGCAGGAGGGTGCACTGCCGAGCGCCACGTCGGCCTCTACCGCGTCATCGTTGCGGCCCCAAAATGGGCAGCAGCGCCTCGACGCGCTAAGCCCCTTTTGCGCAGTTCAGGCGCGCCACTGCGAACTCTTCTTCTCGTTGTTAGGGTGGGAGGACGCGCTGGAGGTGTGGTATCGCGCTTATCCCCACGAGGTCCTCACTCAGCTTTCGAGAAACCCGCAGGCGGTGGAGGCCTGCCTAAGCCTTGGTGAGAGCAGTCAAATCTGAGAGCAGCACGTTACCGCCTCGTGGCTCCGAATGGAACGCGTGATGGGACGTCGACTTCGATGTGCTCGTCTGCGTACGTTCCTCTCAGGTATCGCCTGCCAGCGTACGTCAGGGTGTTGTGATGCCCTCTCGGTATGCGCGCGGTGCCTCGCTTTCTCTGTGTATGTCGCCTCCATTTCCTTTGTTCCTCGCACATTTTTCGCATCCCAACAGTCGGCGCCATCGACATCTGCAAGAGGAAGTCGCACGCAAACGCGTAGACAACTGTGCGCACCTCATTGATAAAAATGTTGTTGCGGGCAGGCGGCCAGAACCCTTCGCCCCTACTTCTCCCGTTTTGTTTCCATCTCCGCGGGGGGGGGAGAGCGAGAAGTCAGAGGTCGCTCGCACGCTGCTGTGGTTGTAGAGATTGGCAAGTGGCAGCCGTCGAGAAAAGGCGACATTGCCGTCTCCTGAGGGCCCAGGGGCAGGGCCGCGATGTGCGCGGCCTCGTGATCCAACGACCCACCACCTCCTTGCCTGCATGGCCTCTGGCGTCTATCCTGTCCTCTGATGCACAGCGTGGCAGCTGCAATGCACACACACGCCCCTCTCGCTCGCTGCACTCTCTCCTCCCCTCTCTTTCTGCAGACGACGCGCCAGCTCAACGGAACGAGTGTTTCGGCTCATCGCTTCACCAGTCACCACCCCGACAGAGACCGCCACCGTCAAGCATGTTGGGTGCACCGAGTCCGGCAGCAGGCGAATTCAGACGCCGTCTTGCACGGCTTCAGGGGTGAAGGGCGGACTAGGCAGAAGAGGCACTAACGGGACGAAGATCCTGGCAGCCCTCTCCGCGCCGAGGGGCAGCACCATCCGCGAGAACCCTCAAAGAGCTCTGAAGGCAGGGCTGCCCGTCGAGTGGCTGATAGAGGGACAAGACAATGAGGTGCCCACAGGGGTGAAAGCTTGCCACGCGGGAAGACGACACGCCACGGAGCTGCCCTTCCCTCTGCCAGAGTGCACGCCAATGCAGCTGTGTTGCGCGTGCAGTCGACTGGCCACGCTCACGGACGACCTGACCGGAGGAGGGCTGTACCGTCAAGTCAGCACTGCGGAGAGAAGCGACTGCTGCATACCCCTGCACATATGATATCGCTGGCTAGGGGGTATCCTAACATGCGATGGAACTCCCAGCAAGCTACGACTGCGTATTTTCGGCTTCGCCCTCGTCCGTTTCTGTCATTTCGGAGCTTACGTCAAGTCTCCTCCCCGCCACACACTCTCTCTGCCCACTGTCGCTGTGAGAGCTCACATCCTTCTTCTTCACGGCCTTCGTCTGACGTATCACCATGCTTCGCCTGTCCTACTCTACATACGTGACTGGAATAGCTAATGATGCCCATGCCGTTCCTTTTCTTTGCTGTTTCTCTCGGCCTCGCGCGCTTGCCACATTGTTTGTGGTGTGTGTGTGTGCGTGCGGAATGTCCCCCCCCCCTAACGTGTTGTACAGCCACCCCTTCTGTGTTGTGTGTACATGGGCAACACACTCAAAAACGAAGAATAACAAGCGATATATAAAAGAGGGATCCAGAGAGCGCCACCGCACACTCAGTAACATCGTGCTTTTCAGACCACAGGCGGGGGAGGGGCCGCAACGCACAGGGTGGTGGCATGCGGCGCCGCCCTGCTCAGTGAAGGTGCCACGCGGAGAGGGGGCGAAGGTGGGGCGACTTGGAGTAACTCAGATGTGGTGCTATCACTGCTCGCGCCCCCTTTCACGTTTGCGTCACTACACATGCACACAGAACACGATGCCAGACACGTGCACTGCAGCGTGCCCGCCAGTATGCTTTCCGCGCTCTCTGTGGCCAATGCCTGAGCGCACGGCATGCTTGCCGCTGTCCGCGCCGAGTTGCGTCAACCTCTTGTGTGTCTCCGCCTCCGTTCCCCATGCGGTCTTTTTTTTTGCAGTTTTTGTTCGACCCCTCTCTCTCCCTCTCTTGAAGCCCAAACCGCACATCGCACCCCCTACCGCTTGCACGCACCGTTTTGTTGTAAGGGGGGGGGACTTTTTCAGACCTCCACAAACATGCACCGTGCGAGCGCTGCCCCGCCGTGCCTGCACACTTGCGTGCAGTGCACATCGGCTGATTCATCAGCGGTGTTCGTTTCCTCGCCTGCGGATGCGGCTGCTATGCTGCTCTTCCTCCCGGGAGCATGCTGCTCTCTTGGTGCAATGGCCTCCTGCGCCCGCTGACCTTGCTGGGTGTGTGGCTTTTTGGGAACAACGAAGACGAGCTACTGAACCTCGATGAGAGGGGCGAGCGACGCGTTGTCGTGTACGGCAGCGACGGCAGCCCTGTTTGCGCGATTGGTACAGGACTTACGCGAAGGTGAAACGATGAGGCCGGGTATTTGGTCGAGCAAGGCAACGACGAGCGCACGAACCAGAGGCGAGCGGAGCCACAGCGCGCCTGGAACGACTGGAAAGGTGTCAGAGGCTAATGATGGCAGTGACGACGGAGGTCACCAAGGAGCAGCAGAGGTGATGACAACGAAGTACTCAGCCATGTCTACTCTCCAAGAAATACTCTCCTACCGTGTCGAAGGGTCACCTCTTCCGCTCATAGTGGCAGCAGCGGGCCCGCGGGCGCGACTCGCTGGTGAGCAAGTCGCAGTTCTCTTACTCCCTGGAGCGGCAACTTCGCTGCACGGTGACGCGGCGACGGGCCTCAGGACGACGCCTGCAACACAGCTGCGCCGTACTGTTGCGCCCTCGACATCGCATAAAACGCCTGCTTTTACTTGCAGCAGCGATCCACTCAGCGGTCTCGCAGCATCTGTCGTGGACGACAGCCATCTGCACTACTGCCGCGTGGTGCGCGGGTCATCGCTGGAGGGGGTTACTGCAGCCATGTGCGAAGCTGCCCGGTGGTACGGCCGACCAGCAACGAGCACGCCGGCAGACCCGGCACTCGAAGCGAGTTACCACTTAGCCAATGAAGACGATGGCGAGGAGGCAGGTTCGGCCGTCAGTAGTGGGCGCGTGAAGAACGGCCACATCGACGTTTTCGTTCCGTCTGGCTTGCCCTCCGCTGCCAACTACCAGAGCTTGTGCGTGCCTCTCTGCCTCGAGGTGGTTGCTCCGCGACTGATTTTGCCGGCCGCCACGGCGCGGCATACTTGCGCGGATGGCGCAGCAGTAGTGAGACTGTGGCGCAAGGCCCAGTTATCGGTGGGCGGCGTGCTCAGGGTAGGACGAAACAACGGTGGTGCGGCGACGAGTCGATACCGGCGGATCCTGCAGATGCACAACTTCAGGACACCGCGGCCGAATTTGTGCCGCTGGTGGATCAGCTGTGGCGCCTGCGCCGGTACGCGCTGGTGGAGCTGCTCATCGAGGGCTACCCGCTTATGGTGACGGAATGGATACTGTCACCGGAGCTTCGGCGTCCGGCTGATGCGCAGCGGACGGCAGAGAACCAAACATACGCCACTGAGGCGAAGGGCACCGAGATTGCCCGTGTGCGCTGGGCCCTTCGGTGCATGTGCGTTTTGCGCTGCCGCGGTAAGGCAACTCTGGCGTCTGTGGTGACGGCTGGTGAGGCGGCAACGGCGGCAGGACGTGCAGCGCACTGGGGTATCCCGTCGGCTGCCTCTGCAGTCCCTGGCCGTGGTCTTCGCCCCGCCTTTCCTGCCGCCGCCGCCGGCGTGGCTCTTTCACTCTCGCTGACCGCGGTGCGGCCTCACCTGCGGCTCCTGGATCTCTCCAACACAACAACCCTCTCGTCGCTTGACGGGATCGAGGTGTTGGTGGCGCTGGAGAAGATCGAGCTCATCCGCTGTTCTCAGCTCCACAGTCTGTCGCCGCTGGAAACTGCGTCGTCGTTGAAGGACACCGTCGCATCACAGAGCTGCGTCCTCGACCTCAGTGGCGTGGTGCAGAGTCGCACACGTCTCTCTCGCTGTGTCTGTACGGGTGCTTGAACTTGACCGACGTTAGCGCTTGCGGTGCGATTCCCATGCTGCGGGACATGCTCATCTCAGAGATCACCGTGAGGGTGTTTGATGGGCTGCGTGAAAGCCGCAGCCTTGCCCGTTTGGGAATGCGGTACGGCGATGCGCCGCTGTTGAAGGCACGTTCGCTGGTGTCGAGTTTGACTGTCTTGCACGCCTTCAGCACCACACTCACTTCCGTTGTGGCCTTGCAGCACTGCACTGCGCTCGAGGTTGCGGATGTGAGCGCGTGCGCTCCGCTGGCTGATCTCGGGACACTAGACTTGGCGCCATGCTTGCGTGAGGTCGACGCCGCTGGTAGCGGTGTGCTGCACGTATCTGGGCTGAGTCGCTCCTGCTCTCTGGAGAGGTTTCTCTTGGCTCAGTGCGTCCACCTCGACGAGGTCGGTCCTCTCGGCCAGTGCGTCGATCTGCGCGAACTCCGCCCTCACTGGCGCTGGTGCTCAGCAGTTGGAAGGATTGGCTCGCGCCCCCTCTTTGAATCTCCTCGACATCAGTTTCTGCCGCCAGCCGCCGAGTTTCATATCGTTGCTGGATCTTCCGCGGCTACGCTATTTGTGCATAAGTGGCTGCACAGCGGCCCAGCGACAAACTGAGGAGGTGATGGCAGTGGTGGCAGCGCTGACGTCCCGGCGCAATGCAGTATCAGTACTGCTTAGATGATTTGACTGGCTTTGTGGCTGTGTGCGTGGCTGTGTGCGTGCCTGTCTGTCTGTGTGTGTGGCGGACAGGTGAGGGCTGTGCTGCTTGAGCTCCGCTACAACGGAAAAGCATGAAGGCTGCGCCAACAAGCATGTAGGCTTCCTGCATTTGCTTTTGTGCGCATGTGTGGCATATTCTTTACGGAAGTGGGGGCCGGCTCGTCTCCACGGACGCCACGGTGTTTGCCTGGCGACGTGTAGACAGCTCCAGCACACGGCGTCAATGGAAACGGGCTGCACCTATGCAGGGCGCTGCCGGTGGGTGCGTCATGCGCGTCAGCGCTCATTGCAGTTGCCTCACCCCTGAACTTCGCCCGCTCTCTCGTGTTCTTCGTCTACACCCTTTCCTCTTCCTTCACTCCCGCCTGGTGCACCTCTCGCTTCGCTGCTTCCTGACGCTGTCGCAACGGCATTGACACCCTCTTCCCGCACCCCAGATGTGCCTGCGTCTGGACTTGTGCAGCTCTCTCTCTCTGTATTCCACGTTTCTGCCACTGTCACGCATGCCTATCGTCTTGCATCTTCTTCTCTCGCTCAACCTGGAGTCCGTCAAAGGTGTCTATGCATACATCCACGACCACCACGCCCCTCCCTCCCTCCTGCCTCGCCTAAGAAAAAAAGTGGTGTGCGCCCTCCGTCCAGAGGAGAAGGAGCCACGCGACAGCAGCTAAGTGTATGCCATCGGGCCAATGACGGATCCGCACACCTCCACCGGATTCGCACGTACGCCAATGCTGCTCATAAGCTGCGCTCCGCTCGCTGCGGTGCTCCTACTGTTACTCCTGTGTAGCGCAGCTGGGCAAGCACGCATCGTGGCCGGCGTCCCTGCATCGTCAGTGGAGCACGGTACTGCCGCGTTGTCTGACCAGTCGAGGCTGCGTTGGAGGCATGCCATCGGTAAGGGGTCTATGCTCGGTCTACCTTCTGTGCGCATGCAGGTGGCCGGGGAGGTGTTTGGGGCCGCCGCGCCCTCTTCTCGATCTGACTCGGCATCGCCGTCGACATCTAGCACCACCTCCACCACAACAACCACCACAACGACCACCACGACGGAGGCCCCAACGACGACGACCACGACAACAGAAGCACCAACGACGACGACCACGCCGACAGAGGCCCCAACCACAACGACCACGACGACAGAGGCACCAACGACAACGACCACGACGACAGAGGCACCAACGACGACGACCACGACGACAGAGGCCCCAACGACAACGACCACGACGACAGAGGCACCAACGACAACGGCCACGACAACAGAGGCCCCAACGACAACGGCCACGACAACAGAAGCACCAACGACTACGGCCGCTCCCTCTCGCTCACCATCTACCACCTTCTCTGCTGCTGCATGGGCGGGTGTCATCATCGGAAGCATCGCTTTCGGTATCCTTCTCGGTGCCAGCGCTGTGCTTCTGGTCTTTGTCCGGACCTGCCCCCTGCTGTGCTGCAGGCGAAGTTCACAAGCTGACCAGGAGGAGGACGACAATTTGGCGGAGACACGGGAGATGAAGTCGGAAAACTACGGAACCTCACAGTGGAGTAGCGAGTACGGAAAGCCTGAAAGGCAGGTCAAGAGTTTTTCCAATCAGTTCCACAAAGACGGCTTGCTCTCTGCACACGATCATCGCAACGCCAACCCACTCGCACTTCCTTCTGCCCACAGCCCTAAGCGCGCGCCGCCGCCCGTCGCTGGTGATCCAGCTCATGTGAATAACTTCAACAACCGCCCGTACGTCCATAACGGCATCGTGCCGTGGACGGGTCGGCTGCCGGTGCTGCGCGGTCCGCAGCCTGCGTGTATGATTCCTACCATCACCAAGGAGGGCAAGGTCATCCCACGCGAGCAGCGAGTACTCCCTGGTCTCGGCCTCGTCGAGACCCCGATCATTCCGATCACTCTGCCTGCACCGCCATCGCTGTCGCCGAAAACAGGGACTGCCGCTGCCTTCACGAGAGCGAAGGAGTTCGTTCGATCGAAGGTGCTTCGTCGCCTCCGTGGCGCCAAGTCAGCAGAAGAAGAGCAGGCAGCTGCGGTGGCAGCGATGAAGGACCAGCCGGCCGTTCAGTGGTTTCACCACCTTGTGTACTTCACGGCGCTGGGCAGGTCCCCCGAGATATCCAGTCTCGACGAATCAGACGCCGACGAGAGTGGTAAACATGACGACAGGGGCACGCGTGCTGCCGGCGTCACCGTTCCCGCCGCTGCTGCTGCTTCAGCTGCTTCTGGTGGAACAGCTGCGAAACTTCCACTACCCGAAACCACTGCCGCTCCTATGCTAGCGCCTCGCGCTGCCCCCGCCACACCTGGCGTGCCCCCGACAGCTACGCAACGCGCAAACACCCGGCTCCCAGCGCCACAAGGAGTGTACGATGCGCAGTACTACCCATCGGCGCACTCACAGATGACAGGGAACTCTTCAGCAATGATGGTGTGTCCCCCCCTGTACATTGTCGATCACCCCGTACAGCCTGCGTACGGCATGGGCGGCGGCGGCGGCGCGATGCTGCGTTCTCTGGCGCCTGGCGGACAGGTAGTTTCCCGTGCAACGGCCGGGGGCGGTAGCTCTACAAGCTTTCCGTACCCTTCGCAGCAAGCACCGTCACCGCAGATGCAACCATATCAACAGCAGTTGTCCCTCTTGCCGAAGCAGACGATCCTCTCGCAAGCCTCGCGGCGCTCCAACCCATACGCCTAGTGTGAGCAGGCTGCGGTGGAGCATCAGGCCGCACAGTGGCGTCTTGGAAGCTGGACATACGTGGAGGGAGATGAAGCTCGCGTGAACAGCTGCTCTGCCTCTGTCTCGACTGCTCCTGTAACGGTCGCAGTAGCCGCAGCTGATCAGCGCCACACTGCATCACTGTCTGACATCACTGCGACTGCCGCGATGGCGCATCCGGCCCCATTTGCGAGGTTTGAGTGCTAGCGTCGCGGCACCTGTGGAGGAGGAGGGCCGTACAAGCCTTATCTACGTTTGGACGCGCAGTGAACACTGTGAATCGAATGACAAGCCGCAGGATGCAGAATAGGCGACGGTGTGGTATATTGATGAATGCTTGCAGCAGTGATTCAGTGGCAGTGCTGCCGACTCGTGTATATGGCCAGGTGAATGGATGTGTGTGCAAGAGTTGTTTTTAGTCGGTCTATCAAGTTGTGCGTTGTTTACGACGGCGCGCGCGAGGGCCTGTTCAACGGCGATCAATTATGTACGCACTGTTTCCGGAGCAGGTTTGTGACGTCTCCTCTAATCTTGTTTCGGTGCTCGTGTGCCAGGTTCCCGCCCCCGCCTGCCTGCTTGGTGCTGTTGCTCGAATTCCTTCTCTGCCGACATGTCTTGTTTTCTATTCGTTTGGATGGCGTCGCTCGTGTGTGGCAGTTTATCCGTCTCGTACTTGTATACATATATATATATATATATATAGAAGCGCGTTCTGCCGTGCGCCGTCGTCGTCGTGTTTTGCGTTCAACGGCGCTGTGTGCCGTACACGTTTTGCCCCCCCCCCTTCTTTCCGTTTTTTTGTTGTGCTTCCTCATCTCCGCCCCTGCCCTCTCCGCCACGACCACCGCGGTACACCCCATCCTCTTCGCCCTCTGCTCTTTGCCCATCGTGCTGATACGGCACCCTCCCTTCCTTTGAGATCGGCGTTGGATATCTTGATTTCATCTCTTCTCTGCATTCACTTGTTTGCTTCGTGCCTCCTCGCCTTTTCTTCGGACGCTGTCGCTGGCGCCTTTGTTTTCTCCTTCCCCGCCCCGTCCCGCGTGCATACTCGTGTCTTTCGGTGGCTCCTCATGTGCTCCCTCTCTCTTCTCGCTTGCGATCGGCTCCATAGAAGCCTGCACCTATGCTTGTATGTGCCAACGCCACCACCATCCGCTGCAGCACATAAGGCATGCGTTCGCGCCCTCTCAATTTTCAACTGGTCTCTGGCTTGCTGTTGTCGCTCTCTTTTTGGCATCTTCCTGGGATCCATGTCGTGACGCACTGGTATGCACCGCCACCTCATCAAGGAGTCTTGGCCGTCTCTCCTCCCCCCACTGTGAGTTTCCTCTGCGCCTGCCACGCATGCACCCTGTGCGGCAAGCAAATCCCCCATGTAAAGTTGGTCATTGAGCAGCAGTCTATTCTTGCCTTGTCTTTCCGTTCTAGCTGCTTCTTTTCCCCTCTCTCTCGTCATCCGCTTTCCTTGCATCCCCTCCGCATATCCTTTCCTCCTGTCCTATTCCTGGAACCCTTCATCCACGGCCATTGCCTCCTTGCGTCTCACACTGTCTCTCCTAAGCGTCTCTCGGCTGCGGTGGCGGATCTCTTTACGTCCTCTCTTTTTCTCTTTGCGTCGCTCCCTATGGCTCACTCAGCGCGTGCCTGTGCTTGTGAATACCCCTACCTGAGCGCGCATGTGCGCCTCGCTGCCAGCCGACTGCGTGTGGTGCCTCCGCGACCTCCTCGGCCCGTTTTCTTGTGCACGTGAAGGACCCTACTTCTCTTCCTGAGCCAAGTCGGAACGCCGTCTTCACTCCGCTTTTCTTATTTGCACTCTATTTTTGATTTTCTTGCGTTCTTGGGCTCATCGGACCCCCCCTCCCCATACACACCACCACCACCAACAGGCACCCCTCATCGCGTAGCCGTGCTGCCTCCGCCATCTTGCTCACTGCGCGCACCGGCATTGCCCGCTAGGTTCGGAGGCGTGTGCTCAATCGATGTTCATGTGGACCGCGTGCTTGACGTCAGTTTTTTTTTTTGTTGTTGTTTGCTGTTGCTGTTACTGCTGCTGTGCATCTCAGGCACGCTTGTGCGGTGGTACGTGTGCCACCCCATCTGCGATGCTCTTCTGTGCGGTGCCCTATGGGTGTGCACCCCGTTGGTATCGGCGAGGGTCGCAGCTGGTGCCGGCAAATTTTGTCGTCATGGAGTTGAAATATTCGTGTGAGCCTCGCCCCCTTTTGTTCTGTAGAGCGCATGGAAGGACAGCTCGATCAAAGACAATGCCAGCCGTATCAGCCAGCATACCACTTCCGTGGAGAGAGGCCGACGCATGTGGTGTGCGGCACTGTCACTTTCCTATTGAGTCCTCTGCACTCGTGGGTGTCCATCTCTTTCCTGGGCACCACGTAATGACTCACGCGGGCACACGCACACACACACACGCACACCGTCCATTTTGTGCTCCTCCCTTCTCATCACTGCCTCCAACTCTTGCTTTCTGTTCTCCATCAACAGCGCCACAGATCAACACCCGCATCACCGTCCCACCGCTGATTCTCTCATGCTCCCTGTTTGCCAGCCAAGCTCCCCCTCCCTTCGTCACTCTCCTTTACTCGCAGTTTTCGGAAGGCGTGTCGCGTGGTCACGATGGCATACTCAACTGACCACAAATCCTGGCTGGCCAAGTTGGTCGCCTTCGATACCGTCAACGTGAATCTGAACGTGGAGATGCTTGATTATATCAAGGGGTACCTGAAGACGCCCGGAATCGACTCTACGCACATCTACAACCCTGAGAGTGACCATGTCATCTCTGTGCCACAGTGCCCGGCAAGGACAGCCCCACGGAAAGCAGTGCTGTGCTCTTCGGCTACGCGGGTGTGCTGTCGGTAGACGGGCACGAGCGGGGCAGCGACCCGTTCGTTCTTATCGAGGAGGGTGGCAAGTTGTTTGGCCGCGGAACTTGCGATATGAGAGGCTTTGCTGCTCTCTGCGTGGCGCCGATGCCGAGGCTCACGACGATGAGGCATACGAAGCCGGTGCACTTCACCTTCTTGTTGGATGATGAACGGTGACTGTGCGGGTGTTTTGTGCTTGGCCAACTACCTGAGGTAGTATGGCTTCGAGGCGAACGGCTTCCTCGTCGGAGATGGCTGCGTCGATTTCTCGACATGAACCAAGATCAAGTCTTAGAAGGCGGCTGTGCACTGCAAGGTGCTTCACTCGTCGACGGTGCTGATGAGCACGAGCTGCAACGGGTTCGAGTGCAATGTGCCGACCATCACGACGATGCGCCAGATCTCGGTGCGCATCAAGAGGAGTGACACGCACAACCTCAACTACCGATGCCTATTATCATGCATGCCCGTTGCCACGATCACGGGTTGCAATGCTGAGCCGACTTTACCCGTTGAGTTCGAGTTCGTCCTCAACATGTGTATCACCAAAACCCCAACGCAGAAACACGTAGGGGCTGAAGTGAAGGGGTATATTACTACGGTGATCCTGTCTGCGATGTGCGAGGGGTACGCGGATGCTTCGATTGAAATCCACGACTGGGCTGTGCCGGCGTACCGCGCCAATGAGAAGCATCCGTTCACAATGATGCTGCGCGAGATGATGAATGGCCACGCCATCTGCAAGGCCGGCGGCTGTGCGGAGAGCGGGCTCTTTGCGGAGACGCTCAGCATCCAGACTTTGATTTTGGGCCCTGGTGGTAAGAGTGGTCACCGGGTGAACAAGTAAACGAAGGGGGAGCGCCCGTGGGGCTGTGTGGAACGCTCACAGAAGGTGTGGTGATGCGTGTTGCCGTCAATGCCGCAGGCTGAGGTTTCAGATACGTAGCTCCCTGGGAGAGTGCTCTGGGCGCAGAGGGCGGTTGACGTGTGAGAGGATGCGGTGTTTTGCCTGTGCCGTAGACAACCCAACGAGGATGTGAAAGGCTCTCGCTGTCAGGTGCGCACACGCCGTTTCGAGGTGAGACCACACAAGCGCTGCAACAGCGTCTGCCCTTCTGTTCAACTTCTCCGTGCCAATATGTGCGTGCGGATCAGCCGCCGGTGCGTGTCTGCCTTTGTGTGCTTTCCGTTTCTAAATACGTACTGAATAACCGTTTAGCGGCTCAATCATCAGCCGTGCGCGAGAGACACACCGTGGCGGCGGCAGTATGGCCATCATGTTGGACAGCCCACCCACCCCCTCTTTATCTGCATTCCTGAGTGTGTGTGGGTGGCCTCTCTGCTCCCCTCTGGTAGGCTCTCTCTCACGTTGTTTTTAGATCGCATTCTCTGGCTTCGCCGCCCTTCACTGTGTGTGTATACGTCCCCATATACATGTATAGATATGCATACATATGTATTCTTTTCGCTGTGCTCTTCCTCCCTCATATATAGCGCGACAGCTTTCTTTTTTTTTATGCGCCTCTCTGGGCTCCTTACGGAACGATTGGACTGCCAATAGCACAAGGTCAACGTGCACTGTCGTTTTCTTTTTCCTTGTTGATGGTGTTGACGGCGGTGATGGTGGTGGTGGGTGGATGATATGGGGGAAGGGGCAAGCTACCTGTCTCTGCCTCAACAGAGGTGTGTCGCTGCTTTTTTTTTTCCGTCCAAATTTTACTTTGGAGCGTATGATTGTCTGCGCTTGTGAGTCCCTGCCTTTTTCTCGTGTGTGTCGAGAGGCCGGTGCCGGAGATGCGTGCACGTCTGCCGACTGCTCTCCCTTCCCTCCGTCCAGCCCCGGACTTGCTTACTTCTCTCTTCGGTACTCAAGAACTCTCGTCCCGTATCTTGCGAAGTTGAGATGTTTGGAGTGCCTTCCTCTTCCTCTTCCCCTTCCCCTTCCCTCCAGGCAGAACCATCTCACGTGCGTTTCGCTCTCCGCTAACGACCTGGCGGATTTCGTCTCCGGCTTTTACGAAAGAGCCATTATTTTTGCCCCGTCGTTCTCTTCGATGAAAAGCCGTGAAATCGACGGCTGTCGATGGGGCAGCGCCCTGCTCACGCACACACACACACACACACACACAAGGAGCATGGCAGAAGACCCCCAGGCTGGGTTTGACGCTCATAGACACGTGGCGTCACTGGCGTATAAGCGCACAGACATAGAGGATTCTGCTGACTGAATCTGGCTCCTCGTTCACTGCTCACCAGCGAGCCGTCACAATGAAAGCAAGCTTCCTGTGCTGGGGATGCCCCCCCTTTTTCCGCTTCCCCTCGCATCTACTGCCCTTCCTTCTTCCTTCCTTTTCGCCCTCTCCCTCCCTCCCTTCCTCACATTCTTTCGCTGTGATGTCGACTTCCACAAACGCGCTACCCCCCCCCCCCAAAAAAAAAAGCGTGCCATGACACTTACGTGCAGCGACCCAACCACGCCCGCATACACGCAGTAGCTCACCGACATCATCCTGCATTCGTCTGTGGAAGGTGGTTGTGCCCTTTCCGTTTTTTTTTTTGCTGTTAAATCGAAGCTGCCACCCCTGACACTTAGCATCTTATAACCACCGGTGCAGCCGTCTCCCCTCGTGTTGACGCCGGGGCACCCTCGCGGGAGGTCGCGGTTTCTTTTCTGTGCTTTTTATTTGTCTTGGCGCCGTGTGCGTGTGTGTGCGGCCCCATCTTTTCGTGGTGCCGCGGGGATTTGATTGGCGAGCGCACGTAGTGCAGTGGGTATTGCCTGTGCCCGCTGCCTGCTTCGTTCTGTGGGAGGCACCCCTTGGACGAGCACCATCACCATGTGAGGGACTCGCAGCCGCAACGAAGCTCCTCTTTTTCTGTGGCGTGTATTTGGGGGCGTAGATTCGCTGTTGCATGCTGCTGACATGTGAGAAGCTGCCACCCACCCACCCCCACCCCACCCTTGCACCCTCTCGCCGACAGCACAAACGACCACTCATCTTGCGCGCAGATAACCAGGGTGGAGGAGGGCACGAGGCATTAGCCGGCTCGAAAGCCGACACCTAAACAAAAACGAAAAGGGCGAGAACATACGCAAGCGGCACGATTTAACTGCTTCTCCCCTCAACGGCCGACTCCCTCGCTTGTCTTTCGAAGCTGAAGAATCGGCCCGCTGTTTCAACGCACTACGTCGTGCTGTCCCTGTCTCCTTGCCCTCCCCCTTGCACTGCGGCTGAGATCATTCTTTTCTTTTTCGTGCGTGTTATATCTCTCCGTTAAGGTTCTTCTTGCCCTTTCACAAGTACCGTTACCTCCTGGTATGGGCGCTCGCTAATCCCCTTTTTCTTTGAGGTTCGCACCAGACCCACAGGTGCCACCCCCCCCCCCCGTGAGGGTCACAGGACACCTGCGCATCAGCTCATCTGCGTTGCCAGCCGTGCCGTGCTTCGCACGTGACTCTGTCTCTTTTTTTTTCTGCTTTCCCTTTGCCATAGTTCACCTCTACCCCCGTAACGATGGGGTTTTGCTTATGCCATCCGAAGTCGACGACTGCACTGCATGCAGAGCAGCTGGAAAAGCTAGAGGCGGTGCCGACGGAGGCTCCCGCCTCTGCCTCTGCGCCCAAGATACCGCTGCTGGTGGAGCCGCACGACACGAAAAGCACCTGTCCGCCTGCACCTCCCGACCCCTCTCCCGTACATGAGAGAGAGTTAAATGGGCGTTGCTCTAGCTTATCGAGAAGCACTATAATTGAGGGCTGCGGCAACCCGGGATGGGCTCCCGGGACGCGCGCGTTTGTTGGCAGGGACGACTCCGCGCACCGCGGTACCTCACCCAGGACGAGGACCCTGGCAACAGATTCCATCTTTGATTCGAGCTTCCAACGTGGGTCGGACGTCGTGAGTCGCACGCTTAACTGCCCATCAGCGGCGCACAGCAGCAACACGAGCCCCTTATCTCTGCGGGATACTCGTGCAGGCAAGCCGGGTTCTCTCAGTGTCACGGATATGCACACCATCGCCAATGGTGTGGCGAACCACACTCGTAGTATCAGCGGCCCAGCTGATGCGCTGCAGCTAAGTAGTATCTTGCGACCCAGCAGCGGCTGGACCAACAGCAGATCGCCGCTGACACAGAATCGCCCTCCGAGCACCGAACACTGGAGCTCGTCGCAGAGTTCAGGGCCGCAGACGACGCTTGTGCCTAGCCGTGGCAGTGTCTGTTTCTTGGGCAGCGATGGGAAGGCTGCCGAGCCGCAGGGGACGGGATCGAACGAAGTGAGCCACCAAGGAGACCAGGATAGGCTGAAGGAGACCTCAGACGGCGCAAGGACATCGGCGGGCACCCCCACTGCTCAGGGCAACCGCCAACGAGTACCACGCTCGCTGATCGCAGGAAATGGCGGGGCAGATGGTGGATCTCCAAAGAAGAAAACGGACCCGAAATTTTGCAGTCCGGCGCCCACAGCGGCGTCGGTGTCTCGCGAAACGCCCTCTCCGTGGCCGTCCGTCGAGGGTCCACCTTCGAGTCCGTCACATCACAACGGCGTCTTCAATGACCTGGCATACTTCTGCTTCAGTGAGAACAGTGACCAATCCGGTGTCTTCTATGGAAACGGCGGAAGCGGGGAGATGCCGCCGGCAGCTCCACTGCTCACTGCCACCTCCCGTGCCTCCCAGTCACCGAAGAGCATTCTTCTGAGACCGAGTGCGAACACCAGCGGAGCCGGCGGCCTGTGGACACCTCAGTGCCCTGTTAGCCTGCCCTGGCAGGACTCGGTCTCATCCGGGCTTCGTCGCGTCAGTCGTCGCCGGAAGAGCGAGCAAGACGGGCTCCTCTCGGAGCGACGACCCAGCTTTGATGTGGGACTGCCACACCGTCCCAGCAGCTCTGGGCTGCATCGATCCGGCCGCGATGAGGACAGCG
The DNA here is from genome assembly GCF_000227135.1 of Leishmania donovani. Lineage (NCBI taxonomy): Eukaryota > Euglenozoa > Kinetoplastea > Trypanosomatida > Trypanosomatidae > Leishmania > Leishmania donovani. The sequence goes on along the minus strand of NC_018258.1, from coordinate 1,301,561 downwards.
GTAGAGACGACGCACACATCATTGCCAGTGTACGGCGAACCATGATGCGCCTACAGCGCTCCGATGGGGCCGGTAGCGTATGCAGCAACGGCCCTAGTCGGCATGGAGGCCGATTGAGCTCCGCTGACATTAACGCACGTGCACTCCGCACGGCGGAGAGGATAAGCGTTGCCATGCTCTCTGTACCCAAGGCAGTGAAGACGATAGTAGATAGCAAGGGCTCCATGTCATGCTCTGCGACCTCCGACAGCGGTTCTGCAGAAACTACGAGCGGCGCACGGGCGCCTGCGCCCGATCCGAAGAAACCGACTATTAGCCAATAGCTTCTTCTAAAGGAAGGCGTTGTGCTAGCGGCGCTGCACGATCTGATTGCTTTATCGTCGCATTTCCTTTTCTCTTCTCCATGATTCATTCTGCGTGCGTGCCTCGCAACGAAGTTTTCTGGGTTCTATAGAGCACCTCGCTCGCGCGGCACTCTTAGGAACGCCTCTCCTCCTCCGTTGACTGCGATTTGAGAGATTTGTTGCCTTTCATTTATGTGCTCATGGAAGTCATGGGAGGAGGAGCAACGGCACTGATCTCACGAGGGCACTACTCTTGTGCACATCTTCCTGCCGCCTTATCCCTACCACCGCTGATGCCGCTTCGACTTCTTCTTTTCGCTGCCTGCGTGCAGAGGTGGGTAGAGGTGCTGAACGTTACTGTATAGGGAACTCCGCCCGCAACCCCTACTCTCACCTTTCCTTCTTCCCATTCTTCTGCGTTCTTTCTTTCTCTTCGTTGGTGACGCGATGCGTCTGTTACTTCCTCATCAACGAAGCAGGTCATCGTCGCTGTCTTTTATTGGTATCATGATGCTGGTGGGCCTCGATGGCAGGCGACACCTCAGCGTCGTCTCAAGGTCCACTGCCTCCGACTCTGTCTTATGAGGCCAGGCAGTTCCCTCACCCCCCCCCCGTCCCCTCCATCCCTGCGAGTGCAGAGCCACATCTGGCGGTGACCGCGTCCGTCACCCGCTACGTGGGGAAGTTATAGCGAGTCCTCGCTGCTGATGTGGGCGGCCAGGTCGCGGAGGGCGCGGCGCCGGGGCACCCTGCGAGGCGGGGAGTGTGGGCAGAGCGCGAGGCAGGGGCTGCACTGAGACGGCTGCGTCGGGGCGTTTGCTGCAACGCGTGTGCCTACGGCTGCTTCGCACCACGCGACGGGGCCTGTGGCTGGGCTGGAGGCGGTGTGACGTTGAACATGTGTCGTATGGCGGAGCGTGGGCGTAC
>NC_018258.1:1298972-1300191 GCF_000227135.1 Leishmania donovani | reverse complement strand
CGTCCCCTCCATCCCTGCGAGTGCAGAGCCACATCTGGCGGTGACCGCGTCCGTCACCCGCTACGTGGGGAAGTTATAGCGAGTCCTCGCTGCTGATGTGGGCGGCCAGGTCGCGGAGGGCGCGGCGCCGGGGCACCCTGCGAGGCGGGGAGTGTGGGCAGAGCGCGAGGCAGGGGCTGCACTGAGACGGCTGCGTCGGGGCGTTTGCTGCAACGCGTGTGCCTACGGCTGCTTCGCACCACGCGACGGGGCCTGTGGCTGGGCTGGAGGCGGTGTGACGTTGAACATGTGTCGTATGGCGGAGCGTGGGCGTACTGGACGATACAATCTAAATCGACGGTGGCGGCTGGAGGTTTGGCTGTGTGTCCTCTTCTGCTATTTTTCTTTATGTCGTTCTTTCTCCCTGCGACGCTTCCGATGCAACATGCCCTCTGCTTGAAACGCCCACGCCTGTCAAAGGCGTGCGGATGCAGGGGAAGGTGGAGTGTGCCCCGTGCCGCCGCAGACTCACAGCAACGTCTCGCCTGTCGCTGCACATGCGGGCAAGCCATCCAGGCACGACTCCATGGCGTCGGCGGAAGCGGCAGATGACGGCAGCGAGCCCCCTCCCTATACAAGCGAGCAGCGCCGTACTGGAGCAGGCCCCAGGATGCAAGAATGCGAGTGCTGTGCGCCGGCGCTGTCGAGCACAAGCCGGCATGGCGTCTTGCATCCGAGCAGGGCGCGAAGAGATCTATACCGATCAGCCCCCACCCCCTCCTCAGTGCATGTGCGCGAAATGTGCGACACCTCCTCGATCCGACTGGGTGGGCTGAGGAGGCACAGATGCCGGGGGAGGGGGGGACATGACGCGAGCACCCCGAACGGCTGCATCGAGTCCTCCGGGCTCCCATGTGGAGAGTCTCCACACCGTATTACGGCATGCCGCTGCTTGAGTCGACTGAAAGAGAGGCCTGGCACACAGACAGGGGGTGTGCAGGGTCTCAGAGTGCCCTGGCCTGGGGCCGGCCAACCTCCTCTCTGCGCTCATCCGGCGCGCACCTGGACCACCCCCTGATCACCCGCACGACAGACGCCACCGGTTCCGCCTTTGATCAGTATGCATGCCGCAGCTCGACAGAGACCGATGTGCTGTGCTTGCATGTGCGCCGATTCGATGACTTGTTCGTTTTTTTAATGACACTTGGATTAACATAATCGGTTGACCCATCCGTTGGTG
>NC_018258.1:1283223-1298873 GCF_000227135.1 Leishmania donovani | reverse complement strand
GAGTCCTCCGGGCTCCCATGTGGAGAGTCTCCACACCGTATTACGGCATGCCGCTGCTTGAGTCGACTGAAAGAGAGGCCTGGCACACAGACAGGGGGTGTGCAGGGTCTCAGAGTGCCCTGGCCTGGGGCCGGCCAACCTCCTCTCTGCGCTCATCCGGCGCGCACCTGGACCACCCCCTGATCACCCGCACGACAGACGCCACCGGTTCCGCCTTTGATCAGTATGCATGCCGCAGCTCGACAGAGACCGATGTGCTGTGCTTGCATGTGCGCCGATTCGATGACTTGTTCGTTTTTTTAATGACACTTGGATTAACATAATCGGTTGACCCATCCGTTGGTGCTCGTGTGCCTCGTGTTTCTCCCTGTTGTATAGGTGCTTTCTCGGTATATGTGCGTTATGCGTTCACATATGGGCTGCGATGTCGATGTGTGCCGTTGCACGCGTGTGTGGCTCTCTCGCTTTCTCTTCTTGGGTGTGCCGCTCTCAATCCGCCTCAACGTTTTTTGCCTTGTGTTGTGGGTCCATCTCCCGTGCGCGCAACGGCTCCGTTTTTTGTCTCTTGCCGAGCCTTGTGGTGGATGCGCGTTGGGGTGCCGCCTCACACCCTTTCTTCTCCCTCTCTTGGTTCCTCGAATATCACCATCGAGTGCTGCTTTGTGTTGTCCACCGCGCGTGTTGTGCTGATCTGCCCGCTGCCCGCGTCCGTGTTTCTGTCTGCTGTGCTTCTTTCATTTCGTTGCTTTTCTTTCTCGTTTGCCGTCCTCTTCCCATGTGCAGCTCGAGGCTCGGCTACCTCGCTTCAGGCGTAGTGGCGGTGCGTGCTCGCGCGAGGATTGTACGTATGCGTGTGGTGTATGTATGCGTATGCTTATACGTGTATGTGTGCTTGTTTGTGTGCATTTCGTTTTTACTTTTTGTCGTTGGCATTCTCACTGCACTCGCTGCATGTGTGCTCGGTACAAGGCTGAGTCTTGCCTCTGCTCTGTGTCTCTTTTTCGGGGGTCTCGATGTCTCCGCACCGACCGTGCGAGCAGACGGCCGCAACGCACTCTTAGCTTTTCTTCATCTGAATGAAGGAAAAGGAGAGGCGGGGAGGGGGCGCCCACACACTAAGAATGTGAAGTACGCCGCTGTCGTATCGTGCTCTGCGCAAAACGTTACGTGCGCGACACAGGCATTTGTGCGTCGACCTCTATTCGTGTTGCAACCCTGAGGTAAGAATTACGGACTCCTCCTATGGACAGTGAGCGTCCTCTCTTTCGCCCTTCCATGTCTTCGCAGTGCCCACTTTTCCGTTGTTCAGAGGGCTGCTTGCGGCTTCGGCGTCCGTCATTGTATTTTTAGTGCGCAGCAGCGTTGATGAGTCTGGGAACATTCTGTGTGCCGCTTTCTGTGTGCGAACTCGGCCTGGTGGTGATGCTGTCTGATGAAAAAGCAAGGTGTCGCTGTTTACGGTTGCCTGTCTCCCAGAGGAACTGGTTTCTTTTGGTGGAGCGGATTCGCGTGTGCAGCACCCCACCAGCTTGGTGCCCGTCCGCACGCTTGCCTGCGCTTCTGGTCCTCTACCCATCCCCACGCGTGAATGAGTTGATCATCTCACGCGACAGAGCTCGCGGAGCGGCATAAGGGCGAGAGTCCCTCGTGATACGGCAGCGGTTTTGCGCGCTCACTAATTACGCGTCTCGTGAGCGTCATGCGCAAGATGGGCCATGACCTCTATGGTCCGTCACGTTGACCTATGACTCCTCTTTGTGTGGACGTGTCTTCGCAGGTGCGGCCACCCGCAAATCGTTTTTCATTCGCTTTTTGTGTTACATGCACTCGCATGCTGCAGAGCAAGTACCCCTCCCCCTCCCTCTACTCTTCTCCCTATCGATTCACGGAAGAACCGACATGCTTGTGTGCATGTTGTGTGTGCGTGTGTGTGTCGCTGTCCTCTTCTGTTGTTCTGCGTACCTCTAGGGTACAGCGCTTGCTGCTGATGTTCACTCCCGCTCTCGCTCGTACGCCTCACGCAGCGCTGCTCTCCTTGCTGTGTCTGTTGCCTATTCTCAGGCGGAGACTGCGTAAGCCTTTCCGCTCCCTTTCTCCGTGTTTGCATGTGGGACGACGTGTGCGCATGCCTACCCGTGGGTGTGGCCCCTCCCCACTCCCGTTTGGCTCCGCTCTCGCACTTTGTGATGTGCGTGTGTGGTGTTGTCTGGTGCTGATGGGCTTTCTCTACCTTGGCGTTTTCCCTCCCCCTCTCTCTATCGATGCTGTTCGGTGTTCGCCCTGTTGTAGTGCACCTCTTGTAGTGGTGGTGGTGGGGGGGGCTTGTGCGTAGAATGTGCTCGTGTGCGTGCGTATGACGGACGTGCTCGTGGGATCCCCTTCGGATCGCTGCCATGCGCACTAGAGAAGACCAACAGCTGATCTACATCGACGTACTGCCCACTAATTCTCCATCTCCGCAGCTGCACGTTGAAGCCTGTGTACGAGAGCACGTCGTTTGCAGAGTCCGAAGGAGGGTTGTTGTTGTTGTGTTTTCCGGCAGCCACAGGAATCACATGAGAGCATCGATTCTCACCTTCAGTGGCCGGGCGTGACTTGGCCGCGCTAGAGTCGTGTTTCCACAACACCTCTACTCACGCCATCGCCCCTTGCTGCACTTTGCGACCCCGTCGCGCGTCTCCTCTGCATCTCACAAACCACAGGAAGGCCAACGTTTATACGGATGCTCGTCGCTCTTCTCCTCCGGTTCGGCGGAGTCACGCTAGTGCAGGTGCTCACGCACGCATCGTCACCTCCTCCGTCCTCTCGTGTTCTGGGCTATTCCACCACGCACCGCACCACGCACTCTGTACACCAAGGCGTCGACACATGCCCTCCGCAGGGACGCAAAAGACGAGCACGCCAAGCTCTCCATGGTGTGCGCCGAAGCCGCCCCTCTCAGCCACGGCGGACTGCGACCGCCCCTGTATTTAGGGTTCACCTCCCCGAAACACCCAAAGTGTCCTCGTCTTGCTTGTCTCTTGCTTCCCTTTCTCTTCGCCCGCGTGTGACCGCCTTGGCTTCCTCTCGCTCTCCATGTTCTTCTCCCGTTTCTGCCCCCCTCCCCCTCACACCCCCCTCCGCAGTAGTCCGCTCTCCGTCTGTCGTAATGCTGCGCCGTACACTGTACGTTCTCGCCCGCCCTCGCGAATTGGCCGCTGCGTCGCGGGACAAGGCGCACTTCGATGTGTGTGTCATCGGCGGTGGCCCTGCCGGCATTGCGGCGGCACTGCGGGCCGCCGATTACAACAAGCGCGTCTGCATCGTGGAGAAGGCGCGGCTTGGAGGCAACGACTTGTGGGACGGCGCGTTGCAGTCGAAGACCATGTGGGAGTGCTCGTCTATCATGGCCAAGATGCGCGGCGATGCAGCCATGCGCCTCTACGGCGAGAGCCTAGATCGCTACCTCGAGATCGACGAGGTCAAGATGCGGCAGTCAATGGAACGAGTGAGTCGCATCCGCGAGGAGCAGATCCAGGTCGCACTCAAAGCCTCGCCGAACGTAGAACTCGTGTTTGGCAGAGCGACCTTTAACAGCAACCACGAGATCCAGTGCCATAACAAGCGGACGAAGGAGTTCCGCAGCATCACGGCGGACTATTTCATCGTCGCCACCGGGTCGAAGCCACGGAAGCACCCTTACGTGGCAACAGACGGGCGGCTGGTGATGACCTCTGACCACATCATGCGAGCCCCACTGCCGAAGAGCTTGGTGATCGTGGGCGCTGGCGTGATCGGCTGCGAGTTTGCCAGTATCATCGGCCGCCTCGGCAAAACGAAAGTCTCCATCATCGACAAGGCGCCGCACATCCTGCCACGGGAGGACCCCGACATTGTTCGCGTGATCGAGAGTGGAATGGACCGCGCCGGCATCGTGGTCCACCACAACTCCGACCTCTATGATATGCAGCCGTGGGAGGAGACGGAGGAGGAGGCGAAGGCGCGGCACCCGGCCGACCCCGCGCCGCAGTCTGGCGTGCAGTACACTTTGATGGATCGCACGACGCGGAAACTGACAACATTCCAGGTGGAGCGCGCCCTCATCTCGATCGGCCGCGTGCCGGACTACTCCCGCCTCGGTATCGAGAATACCACTCTCAAGACACGTGGCAGCCAGCTGCACGTGAACGAGTTTGGCCAGTGCGTTGGCACGCCACACATCTTCGCCGTTGGCGACGCCGCTACGCACATGCAGCTCGTCAGCATGGGCGAGGCCCAGGCGAAGCTCGCCGTGGACTACATCTACGGCACGGAGCCAAAGGTGGTGCCGAACTTGACGGAGACCATGTCCAGCGTTGCCTTCCTGACCCGTGCCGTCGCCTCTGTCGGGTACAACGAGTCGCAATGCCGGGAGAAGGGCATTGCCTACATTGCTGCGCGGTACAGCTACGAGGTCGTCAGCCGTGCCGTGGCTGCTGCCAACACGAAGGGTTTCGTGAAAATCATCTGTGCCGACGACCCGGAGCGGCGCATCCTCGGCGTGCGGGCATTGGGCATGAACGCGAGCACACTCGTGGATATTGGTGCACTGGCCATTCAAAATGGCCAGAGCGTGTTCGACCTTGCGGGGCGCCTGACCGCGTATCCAGCCGTCTCGCAGGCCTTCCAAGAGTGTCTGCGGTCCATCCTAGACCTCCCAGCCCAGCTACATGCCGATCCGGCGCGTGGTGTCAAGCTGACGAAGTGGGCGCCACCTGACATGAGCAGGGGGGTGGCTTACAAGGGAAAGGCGGCGGCTTCCGGCTAGAGCAGTCCCAGGCAAAGAGGCTGGGCGAGTCGCCAGCGCAGCGCTGCCGGGCATCACCCGCTTTGGCGGAGGCTACCAGCGGTGCGACGCGCCACACCGACAGCGGTGCTCCTTCCGGGAACCACAACCCCGGCGCCTTCTTAGGTCAGTGAAGAGGCTGCCTTGAGAGCCAGTGGAGCGGGGACTAGCCGCCGTAAGGTATGCGTGTTGCTGGTGAGAGGTAAATGCACGCGCAAGGGCTATACATGCCTTGACACGTCTCTTGCGGTCCTCCCCTCCTCATCAAGCCTTTCTATACGGCAGGTCGGATTGCATGCGCGTCTACGCTGCTGCAGAGCCACCCGCCGCGCCTCAGCTCGGCTTCTGTTGTTGTTTTGCAATCGAAAGTTCTCGCTTCTGCATGTGTGCCCTTGGGGGGAGGAGGCGCCTGCTCTGTGTGCATGTGTATATTGCGCGGTGTATGCCCGCCCTCTACCCCCTCTTCGCTGAATCGATCGGAACGAAACGCGAGCGACGACACGTGCATGCGGAATTACCGGCTGCATTCCGAAACGCTCTCTTTTTATGGGTAGGCAGACACGTGGCAGGAGACGCTTTCAGGATTGTCGACGCCTCTATGCACGAACGGCGGCGTGCGAGCGCTCGGCGCGCGTTGTGTGGCGATTCAAGGAGGCGCCCCCCTCCCCTCTCCTCCCCTCCCTCACCGGCACACCGTTTGACCCGCTGAACTGCACTTGTGTTCTTTTCTGCACCTCTTCTTCGCCCCTCCTTTGATTGCATACGCGCAACTCATGGCCGACAAGGCATGCAGCAGCCATTCATCGATGCAGACGCACACGTTTCCACACCTCACGAACACCGTGCTCTAGCGAGCCTAATCGTTCCACCAGTAGCTCCTCACGCCTTGCGCTCTCCACGATGTCGTTAGACTTCCACTGACTCACGAACGCTTACGTGCAGCCCTCGTCGCCTCACCTCCTCCTCTCTTCTCGCCTTCCCTCTTTGGTGCGATCATCACTCTTTCTGTGTCTCTGTGCACCCCGATGGCGAGAGGACACACACCTCTCAGCACGTGGTGTCTCAGGGCTCAGTATCCCTCCCCCCTCTTTCTGTGAGGGGAGGTCAAGCAGCCTTCCTCTATAACGCTGCCAAAATGCCGGACAACTTCGTGTAGTGACAAGCCCAAGCACCTGCGGCGCCGAGGGAAGGTACGATCTGCTCATCGCTGCTGATGTCGGCGCCCGGGTTGTGGATGGCGTTGCGTCGGACCATATCTGCGGCCTCGAACATGCTTGTAGTATCCGTACAATTAGGCAAAGTGTCAAGACGACCCGAGCGTATCTCGCGCAACCCCTCGCACGGCCCCCCCCCCTGGCTAGGGTGCCTGCGCGCCACCCGGAGGGATGCAGTACGGCGCCGCCGGTGAAGCAATGCGTGGGTGGGTAGCGCTCGAGTCAGAGGCCATGCTCTCCAATGACCGAACCCGCGCATTGCTGTACCGCATGTGTCTACTACGGCACTGCAGCACGCGACGGGACCTGGTGACTGGGCCGCCCGTAGCGTGGAGGGGACCTCATGCTCTATGGCACAGAATGGCCAGGTCGAGGCGAAAACGCCCATGGAGACTTCAGAAGCCTCGCCAGCGCTCCTTTAGAACTGACCGCACTCTTTCCCTTTCTCCATCTCAGCCCAAACACACAGCTGGCGCCACCGTTGCTCTTGGACTCGCTCTGCCTTTGTTCGCCAAGCGACTCACCGCGGCGGGGAAGGAGCAGAGCCGGCCAATCCGCCTTCGATCCTTACTGTTACGAGCTACCGTCCTCGTCTTGTCCGCCTCGCTGCGCCTCCGCGGCCTTCGCGCCATCCTTGCCTTTTTCTCCGGTTCCCGCAGCAGTGAAGATGTTGTTCCGCTCTTCTGTTCAGCGTAATGTGCCGTTCCCGGTGCTCCGCAGCGCTGGTGCCTTTCCTCGGGTGGACCTCTGCATCATCGGAGGCGGCCCCGGCGGCATCGCGGCTGCCATGCGTGCCATCGGCTACGGCAAATCGGTCTGCATCGTCGAGGGCGGCCGGATAGGTGGCGCGGACTTGTGGGGCGGCACTGTGCCGTCTAAAATGATGTATGAAATTGCCCACTTCGCGGCCTCCCTGACGGGCCCGGAGTTTGCGCGGGACTTGGTGAACCCGGATGAGATGCAGAGCATTGTCGACAGCATCCCCAGCGAGCGCATCACGCAGCTGCTGAAGAAGACGTGTGCGGAGAAGGAACGCGAGTATCGCGCATTCTTGGAGGCATCGGGGGTGCAGCTGATTGAAGGTAAGGCAACATTCGCCAATCCGAACGAAATCGACATCCACACGGAGGGCACTGGCGAGTATCGCTCTCTTCAAGCCGACAACGTCGTCATCGCGACCGGCGCAATCCCGCGCAGCCACGCCTTTGCCAAGTGCGACCATAACCGCATCCTGAACTCCACTGACGTCTTTCAGCTGCCGATACCGGCGAGTATGGTGGTGATCGGCGCCGGGGCGATGGGGTGCGAGGTGGCGTCCATGTTCGCCAAGCTGGGACGCACCAAGGTCCGCTTGGTAGACAAGGCCCCGCGTATTCTGCCGAAAGAGGACGAGGACGTCGCGTCCTATGTGCAGCGTCACCTCATCCGTCGTGGCGTCGTCATTCATCAGGGCTGCCGACTCTTTGACCTGGAGGCTGGCGAGGAGGACTGCCGGTACTCGTTGCGCGACATCTTCAGTGGAGACATCGAGACCTACCACGCCGAGCGCGCTATGGTGGCGGTGGGACGCCAGCCCAACGTTGGGGCGCTGGGTCTGGAGAACACGAAGATGCGGGTTGAGAATGGGCAGCTCGACTGCGACGAGTACGGCCGCTGCAAGCCGTACAAGCACATCTACTGCATTGGAGACGCTACAGGGAGGCAGAAAACGGTAAACACCGCCCAAACGGCAGGCCAAGCAGTTGTTGACACCATGTTTGGCTGCTCCCCCAAGCTGGCTGTGAGCAACAACGCCCTCACGAACATTGCGACCGACATGTTCCTGGAGGATGAGGTCGCAAGCATTGGCCTAAGCGAGAAGCAGTGCCGTGCGAGGGGCATCGGCTACATTGTGGCGAGGCTTGAGTACAAGCACCTCACCCGCTCCATCGTGATGGGAGCGAAGGACGGGTTTGTGAAGATGATCGTGACGAATGACCGCGAGAAGCGAGTGTTGGGTGTGCGTGCCGTGGGGCCGCATGCCGGCTCCGTCGTGGAGGTGGCCTCGCTGCCGATTCTCAAAAACGAGTCCGTGTACACGATGCTCAAGCACAACCCCGCCTACCCGTCACTGGTGTCAGGGGTGATAGAATGCGCGGCGATGCTGGTCGGTCGCGGTGCCCGGTGCTCAAACGTGGTGGAAGGCATCTCCATAAAGGACTGGACCCCTGCCGACAGGGCGTAGCGCCAAATGAGGAAAGGGAGAGCGTGATCGTTGTGTGCGTCCTCTGCCTTTGGGGCAACAGAAATCTCTGTGCAACGCAGGCACCCCTCCGTGTGCGCGCGCGCCCCTTGAAATCACTGGAGGGAGCGAACAACGCGCGGCAAAGGGCAGCGATGCGGAGGGAAGAGAAGGGTGCTGAAAAGAAAAGAGAGAGAGGGAGAGAGGCGCCTGCTGTGGCGCAGGCCGTGATATGCCGCTCCCTCCGTGGCGGTCCTTTCACAGCGGATTACGTATGATGCCTTCTCCTTTCTCTGCGTCTCGTCTCCCGCCACATTGTTGGATGTGGACGGATATTTGGTTTACGGGTGCTCAGTGAAGCAGGGTGGCGAAGGAGGAGGGGCGATACTGGTGCACGGCGGTGAGCGGGCACCGTGCCAAATTTGCCGACGAAGCACAAACTCCGCCACACCTTTGCATGGCTGTCTCGCACATACACACACGCACATATCTATATATATATATAGGGGCGAACAAATGATGTACGTTGCCGTAGCACTTTCCTGCTCACGTCGCTGAGGAGAGGAGGAGGATGCCAAAAATCGACGCGACTAAGCATGCGCCCCTTCCTGTGCCCCCACCCCTTTTCCTTCCCTTGCGCACTCTTCTGCTGACGACCATCAACACCCTCTTTTACGCTGCCTTCTTTCTGCTCGGCTGCTTCGCCATGCTGTACTCTGCCGTCAACGCTGCATGCGCACTCACCCGGTTCATGCATCTGCCCCGTCAGCCTTGTTAAGTGGCTATTAATCGCCGACGCCTCATTTTTTTTCTCTCTTGGTAAAGTGCTGGTGGCGATCCGCGAATTGTCGCACTCGTGCACGTGCAACACTGAGCAGCCTGTAGGTGCCATAATTCTAGTCGAGCTGCGAGACAATGGTTGGGCTTTCGAAGGTAGAGGTCATTATCGGCAAGCTGCTGCTGAACCCGGCCCACAACACGGCCGCGCCGAAACGAGATGCAAATAGCCCTCTCTCGTCTTTTGCAAGGCAGTCGCGGCTGAAGGCCTTCCAGGCAGAGACGGCAGCTGCGGCTGCGGCTGGGGCACCCAAGGCAGATTCGGCCAATCGCACCGGCCACACTCGAGGCCGCAGCAGTAGCAGCATCTCCGACCCGCGGGAGTTCGCGACGGGGGAGATGACGGAGGAAGAGGTGGTGTACCTCGTGATGGAGTCGCGAAAGTTATTCATGTCGCAGCCGATGCTGATCGAGATAGAGGCCCCGGTGAACGTGTGCGGTGATGTGCACGGACAATATCACGACCTGCTGCGCCTCTTCGAACTTGGCGGCTACCCGCCGGATAGTAACTACATCTTCCTCGGCGACTACGTTGACCGTGGCGAGCAGTCGCTAGAAACCGTTTGTCTGCTGCTCGCCTACAAGCTGAACTTCCCCAACAACTTTTTCCTTCTCCGTGGCAACCATGAGAGCAGCAGCATCAATCGCATCTACGGCTTCTTCGACGAGTGCAAGCGCCGCTACAGCGTAAAGCTCTGGAAACTCTTTACTGACACCTTCAACTGCATGCCGGTGGCCGGTCTCATCGACGGACGCATTCTGTGCATGCACGGCGGCCTTAGTCCGGAGCTGCACAACCTAGATCAAATCCGTCGCATTCTGCGGCCATCTGACGTGCCGGATAGCGGTCTCATCTGCGACCTGCTCTGGTCGGACCCCGCCGATGACCCGATCATCGGCTTTGGCGAGAACGACCGCGGCGTTTCATGGACCTTTGGGGAGAACGTGGTGGAGAACATCACTCAGGCGCTGGACCTGGACCTGATCTGCCGTGCGCACCAGGTCGCCGAAGAGGGCTACAAGTTCTTCGCGAAGCGAAAACTCCTGACCGTTTTCTCGGCTCCCAACTACTGTGGCGAGTTCAACAACTACGGGGCCTTCCTGTGCGTCGATGAAAACCTCATGTGCAGCGTAAAGCAGCTCGTGCCGCTCTTCGAGGTGGACGACTTCGAGTGAGAAGGGAGAAGACTGGATGCAGGTGTGTGGGGGGTGATCGAGTTGTGCTTTTTTTTTTCGCAGTTTCTTGCGGTAGGCTATGCCTCTTCTCTTTCTGTGGTTAGTGAAGCTGAGGCTCTTGCTGTTGCACGTGGTTGTCGATCCCTTGCCCTCGTGCTGATTTTCCCCATGATATGGGTGTCTTGCTGCCATGCACAGGCGCGGATGCGCAGCTTCCTTTGGGGCGGCACCCCCTGCCCATACCGTACGTCCCCTCGATGCGACCACGCCGCGGCAGATGCGCACGTGTCTCTCCCCGTTGGCGTGCCCGTTGTGCAGGTCCTGCGTCGCACTGCTCCTTTTCTTGCTTTGTTCTCGCTTGGGCTCTGTACCATCCCCTCTCTTTCTCCGTGTATGCGTGTGCGTGCGTGCCGCTTGCGTGGTGGCCTTTCCTCCTGCGCTGCACCTCGTGCACGTGTCTGTAGGTGGGCGTGTTTCTTGTTTTCTCTCTCTTTTTGATGTGTGCGCGGCTCGAACGTGCCCTCGCCCTCACTGCCTCGTCTCTGTTCTTGTCATCGAGAGTACTGCGACACTCAGTCGCCCTGCGACACTCAGTCGCCCTGCGACCGCTCCGGTGGGCTTCTCTTTTTTTGGAAGGGGCTATGAAGGACATTTCTGGCACGTGATGGGATGTGCGCTCTCTGCTTTAACGCCGCATTTGCCAGTGGGGCCACGACAAGCACATGTTTGTCGCCGTTGGCGCAGCATTCAGCAGACGTCGCCCTCCCCCTCCCCCTCCACCTTCCCCTTCCGGTGACGTGCTGCACACCTTCTCCCAGCACAACCTCCAATATGCACACTCAGAGACAGTGGCCGACATCCCAAGTCTTTCCCTTTCGGTTGAACGGTGTACGTCACGAATTTGAATGCTGTAAGCTTGCTCCTTGTCTTTGCTGTGCTGCTGCTGCTCTCTCTCTCTGGCGGGGAGAATAGAGGGCGGAGGAGGCACGTTGGATCATCACAAGCGCGCTTCACTCTTCTCTCTCTCTTTGTATGCATGTTTGTTTTCTCCTCGTCGCTGCTCCATGGGCGTTTACAGTTGTTGCTGTCGTGTGTGCGTTTTCTGTGACCGACTGGCCATGTTGTTGTAGTTGTAGTGCGCGTTGTGTCATGTTGTATGTCTGGAAAGCGAAGGTTCGTGCTGGCTTCTCTGCTGTCTGTGTGACCTTTAGCGGGAGTTTCTGCTCTGACGCGCGCGAGATACTTTTCCGTGGGCTGCACCTCTTTTTTTTGGGGGAGGGAGGTGGGGCGCGGCAGTCTGTGCTGGGGCTCGTCGCACGTTTTTTGTTTCTGGTGTTCACGCTTTCGTAGCGCTGTGTCATCGTTGCTGGTCTTCCACCACAAACTCTGAAACTTATTTCCGCCTTTACAGGAAAGCAGAGTGTTGTCGGCACCCTATTCGTGTGCACGCATGAAGGCACGAGGATCTTGCTGCCTTGCTGTTGATGCAGTGGCTTGATCTCCGCTGCGTGGAGTATCTGTGAACGTATCCGCTCTCTGGGCCTGGATATGCGTCTGCTCCTCTCGTGCATAACACTTCGACTCCCTCACTGTCTCCGTCTTTTTCGAGCTGTGCTGACTCCTCGGATTGTCTCTCTCATCTCATCTTTCATCACCGGTTTAGAGAAGCCGCGTGGCCGGGCACATGCAGACCTTTCAGGGATGCAGAGAATACAGCCTCGGTGCTTGCCTGCTTTCCTTACGTTGGGCCTCTCTCCCCTCCCCCTTCTCGCCAACACCTTGAGCTTCCACGTCTCTGCACACATCGTTGCAGGCCGTAGCTGTGCAGCCACCATACAGTGTGTTTTCATGTCCTGCCCACAACACACTGTCGCTCACGTCTCTCCGGCACTGAGGCGTTGATCATTCCTACTTCGAATGAACCGATGCAGTCTGCGGCAACAGGGGGCGCGTCTCGATACGGTGAAGCCAGTGAAGCAGGCTTTCCCAGCTGATGTGCCGCCGGCTGCGCACTCCCCCGCGGGTGCGCCAGATGGACACGGGACTGTTTTCTCTCATCATGATGGCGAGGCGCACAATGACACGGCACGCCGAGACGAGCAGGCTAGCTACTCATCGCAGTCTCCTCTGCCGCCGGCTCCCTCGGCGGTCACACCCTACACAGGCAACTGGCCTCCTTATGCTCTGCTTCTCGTCTCTTGCTTGATCGTAGCCGCGGCGGGGCTCGGCGGCAGTGCGGCTCGTGTGGCGCTGCAGAAGTGCTTTGAGAAGAGCCCCTTCTTTCCGAAGTACAACTACATCGGGCCCAACATTCTGGGCAGCTTCTTGATGGGCTTCTCTGTGACCGTCCTCCCACCCGAGGCCGCGCTGCCCTTGACCTACCGCGCCCTCTGCGTCGGCTTCTGCGGCAGCTTTACGACGTTCAGCTCGTGGATTGTCAAGGTGATGGTTCAGAACACCGTCGCAGATGCCTTTGAGCACCTGCTCATTGGCGGCACAATGCCCCTTGTTTTCTTCCTCTGGGGCCGTGACTGCGGGCGTGGCGTGCGGTGGTGCTGTGCGCATGTCGTTGGCTCTCCGTGGGAGACATGGCCATTGCACTGCTCGCTGCTTCGTGCCGTTGATGCCGTCGTGCTTGTCCTTGTGGTTCTTGCATCGGTCCTATCGCCGGTTCTTGTGCTGGTGTACATCAGCGAGGGCGGCATCCGTGCCATCTCCGCCGACGACGTTCGCGTGGTGGCGCTCGCCCCTGCCGGCGCGGTCACCCGCTTTGTGCTCTCGGTCTGCCTAAACAAGAGGGCCTGCGCCGCTCAGTTCCCACTGGGCACGCTAGCAGCCAACCTTCTAGGTGTGCTGCTCGCTGTCGTCATGTGCAACATGGAGGTCAACCACCTCTCCTGCGAGTGGTGCATCGTTGTCCGGAATGGCATCGGCGGGGCGCTCTCCACCGTCTCCTCCGTCGCGAACGAGCTGGTTAGTTTCTACGGCAGCGGGCGAATGCCGCTAGCTTACGTCTACGCGCTGGTGTCAGTTGGTTTCAGCGTCTTCATTGCCGGCGTTGGACGACCTCAACTTCACCGCCGCGGCGTGAGCTGAGCATCTCCGGCTAGTGCTTCAAAGGGAAGAGCGCGATGCAGCGGCAGTGACGAGGCGCAGTGCATCCCGTAGGCCGCGCTCCTTTCTTGGTTTCCTGCCACCGCCTTCCGCTTCACACTGCCCCCTCCCTTTTATATGTGGACTTCTATGTGTTGTGCTGTGTGCGTGCTGACGTGTGTGAGCGCCCTGCCATCTGCTTATACGGTTGTGCGCCGTATCACAGATACAAAACAATGGTGCGCATTAAAAGCAGATTTCATGTCGAAGGGAGATGATGAGGCTCCCGTTGCAGCGAGTAGCTTGCTCGCCTCAGTGGCGGTACAAACCGTTTGCAGAGCGACCCACATTGAAAAGCAGAGCAGGTGACACGTCCAAGCCCTCTAGTGAGCTGACGTGTAAAAATGCTCGAACGCCATTCTCCCTCTCCTTCTCTCCCGCCCGCCCGCATCACTTCACCGCTGCCCTGCACTTCTACGTCCGCTGCAGGTGTATGTGTGTGTTTCTCACATCTCGCGTATCTCCGTGACTCTTTTTTGTTTTTCAGAAGACACCGCTCCCGCCGCTTGCCTTTTCCGTCGGCACCACTGATAGAGCACAAACCACAAACGCGACATTGCCCTTGTGCCCTCTGCGGAGCCGTGCTGAGCAGCCGTGGGGGGAGGGGCGAGGCAGTCGCAACGGTTTCAGAGGGACGTGCATTGCAAGTAACTTTTTTTTTATAGCCGGAGCGACTGTGTTTAGTGCTTGGTGGCCTCGGAGTGACAGCGGATACCTGTAGGCTCGCTCGCCTTGGCGCTTTCAACCGCCCGCTCTCTACCTCACTCTCCCTTTCAAGGGTTTTCAGCTTCGCTCCTATCCCCTTAACAGGACAGCTTCATAACGATGTCGGGTGGTGCGCCTCTCCCGCCTTCGCAGATGCCACTGCAGAAGGTGCATGAGGTTCAGTTTGAGGTGTTCAAGGAGGCGCAGATCAAGGCCTATGCCAAGTGCATCATCGAGCATGCCAAGTCCTACGAGCACGGCCAGCCGGTGCGGGGCGGCATCAACGACCTGCGCATGGGCACGACAGACTTTGAGTACAGCTGCGAGACCTGCGGGCTGAAGCACCCGGAATGCCCCGGCCACTTTGGCTACGTGGAGCTGGCCGAGCCGATCTTCAACATCAACGTGTTTGACGTCGTGCTGATCGCGCTTAAGTGCGTCTGCAAGTACTGCGGCGCGCTGCTGATGGACACAAATGACCCGTCAGAGATGAAGAAGATCGCGCATCTGCAGGGCCTCAACCGCCTGCGCATGGTCGCCAAGCTCTGCGGCAGCGTGTGCAAGCGGAGCAAGGACATTCAGGGCTGTGAGGGCAAGGGCCGCCAGCCGCGCATCGGCCGCTTCGCTGGCATCTACCCAGGTCTGCAGATCAAGGTTACTCAGGAGGAGCAGGATTACGTGTGGCACGCCGAGAACGCGCGGCAGGTGCTGGACCGCGTCTCGGACAGCGATGCCCTCATCATGGGCTTCGACCCGCGCTTCTGCCACCCACGGGACTTGATCCTCACGGTGCTGCCGATTCCCCCGCCGCAAGTCCGCCCCGCCGTCGCCTTCGGCCCGGCCAAGTCGGATGATGAGCTCACCCACCAAATCATGTCCATTGTGAAGCGCAACATTCAACTACGCAAGGACAAGGAGTCCGGCGTCAAAGCCGCCGTGGACCGCTCGCGCGCACTTCTGCAGGAGCACGTTGCCACTTTCTTCAACAATGCCTCCACCTACTACAAGCCCGCCAAGGTCGGCGACACCAAGAAGCTCAAGTCACTGACGGAGCGGCTGAAGGGGAAGTACGGCCGGCTGCGCGGCAACTTGATGGGCAAGCGCGTAGACTTTTCGGCCCGCACGGTCATCACCGGCGACCCAAACATCGACGTCGATGAAGTCGGCGTACCGTTCTCCGTCGCCATGACGCTGACCTTCCCGGAACGGGTGAACGTGATTAACAAGAAGCGTCTGACGGAGTTTGTGCAGCGCACCACGTACCCTTCGGCCAACTACATCATCCGACCGAACGGCAACGTAACGAAGCTGGCTCTCGTGAAGGATCGCAACGCCGTCCACCTCGACGTTGGCGACGTGGTCGAGCGCCACGTCATCGACGGCGACGTTGTGCTCTTCAACAGGCAGCCGACGCTGCACCGCATGAGTATGATGGGGCACCGCGTCCGCGTGCTGAACTACAACACCTTTCGCCTGAACCTGTCCTGCACGACGCCGTACAACGCCGATTTCGACGGCGATGAGATGAACCTGCATGTTC